>NC_061110.1:84535884-84538384 GCF_015104395.2 Macrobrachium nipponense | reverse complement strand
CCTTGATAGTACTACAAATTTCTTCTCACAAATATAATTTGAAAAGGGAAATATATTGATTATCTATAGTTCACATCTAAAGAGGTATATATCCAGAATTATGCCAATTTTACTGCCACCTTTACTAGACTTAAAAATATTAATAAAATGGGAAAGAAACTAACTATTGCATAATATATATTTTATTTACGATATGAATCACTCATTAATCAACATTCTATGATTCATAGTGAGTGTGCTTGGTAGCTTAATGGTATCCACCATAGCTGTAACCATAAGATGGCCTGTGGTAGACTGGAGCAGAATATCCTCGGCTGTAGCCATAAGAAGGTTCAGGATCAGCAGATCTCTTGTGATAGTGATGAGAATAGCCATAGCTCACTGGGCGGTAACTGCGGTACCCATAGGAGTTACCATAGCCATAGGAAGGTTCAGCTTCAGGTTCAGGATCAGCAGATCTCTTGTGATAGTGATGAGAATGGCCATAGCTTACTGGCCGGTAGCTGCGGTACCCATAGGAGTTACCATAGCCATAGGAAGGTTCAGCTTCAGGTTCAGGATCAGCAGATCTCTTGTGATAGTGATGAGAATGGCCGTAGCTTACTGGCCGGTAGCTGCGGTACCCATAGGAGTTACCATAGCCATAGGAAGGTTCAGCTTCAGGTTCAGGATCAGCAGATCTCTTGTGATAGTGATGAGAATGGCCGTAGCTTACTGGCCGGTAGCTGCGGTACCCATAGGAGTTACCATAGCCATAGGAAGGTTCAGCTTCAGGTTCAGGATCAGCAGATCTCTTGTGATAGTGATGAGAATAGCCATAAGAAGGACGCTGATCGTGAGTCACATGGCCATAACTTCCATAACCAGGCTCCGCCTCTCGCTTCTCAATTTCAGTAGCGCAAGCGGCAGCCGCCAAGAGCACAATCACCTGTAAATAAGACAACCTTCATACTTCTGCTAGGATTTAGTAATCCTAACAATATATCTATTCTTATGATACAATAAACTAGATCATTCGTATTTATTGTACAATACATATTTTTCTCTGCTTGGGTATATCTTTTAGGACACATGATACCAGCCTTAATAGGTTAATGTTAATGATCTTGTACTGCTTATATTTGAAGCTTAAACACACGTGTGTATACACACACAGACACAGACACACAGACACACACACACACACACACACACACACACATATATATATATATATATATATATATAATATAGATATATATATACATAAAGAAAATTGAAATTACAATTTCTTCCTCTACAGTACATTTCATAGAAGGGACTAAATTATTGATAATGTCTTAGTAAAGACGGAAGTGCTTGGATTTCTGCTTATCATTTTCCTGTGTATTCGCTTATTTAATGAAAAGTCACGTGCATCTGCTGTGATTTTTAAGCATATATATATATATATATATATATATATATATATATATATATATATGCTTAAAAATCACAGCAGATGCACGTGACTTTATTAAATAAGCGAATACCACAGGAAAATGATAAGCAGAAATCCAAGCACTTCCGTCTTTACTAAGACATTATCAATAATTTAGTCCCTTCTATGAAATGTACTTTAGAGGAAGAAATTGTAATTTCAATTTTCTTTATATAACTGTCCAAAGAAATTATAGAAATTTCACCTTTTCAGTCTTTTTAAAATCAACTAACATTGCCTCTTTTGTTCATTACTACTCCAATCAACAACAAAATGTTAAATTCTCTGTTTTTTTTCTGGGATGTCCCTAAGGGCTTTACGTGTCTGTAGCCCGCAGTTCATTGACGCTGAGATTAAAACTATTTATGATATTGCCTTGAAACTTAAATGCCCTAGGACTTTTGTAATTGCGGCATAGAAAAGAGGTAAAAAACATTTTATTTAACTAATGACAAACTTTAATTTAGTAAGCATAACATTTTAAAATTACCCTATGATGAATGGATTTTAGGGATTCCTAGAATTTTAAAGCTTTTTAACATAAATGTTGTTTCCAGTAATATTATATTTACGATAATGCATTCGATATTTGCCAGTTCTCACAGAATATTGGTGCTGTTTGAGACTTTGTGAAAGAGATTTACCGGTTTGTCCATAATTGACTTTATCACACTTTTTGCAAGGAATTTCATTTATGCAGCCCGGAAGATCTTTATAGAATTTTTTGATTACTAAACTCTTGACATTAACTGGAGTCAAGCAAGAGCCTTAATCCCATGTAATGACACGGTTAAAAGGAATATCATTGAATCTTGTTTCATCAAGTCAAATAATGGAAATGTTCTGAATTTAAGTCTTGGTTTATTCAAACTTGATGCCTTCATAATGAAAAAAGTTGTAGATAAATATAGTAACAAAATTAGTATATTCAGTTTTTACATGTTTTGGACTATACGATACGTTGTAGTTTCTGTTAGGGTTAAAACTATGTTTAAGTTTGTGACCGTGTGATGTCCCATAACCTTGGATTATCTGTTTAAT
>NC_061110.1:84528384-84530884 GCF_015104395.2 Macrobrachium nipponense | reverse complement strand
CTAACTGGCAACCGTCAAAGAAATGGAGGTTAAGTTTCTTTTTTTTTTTTTAGAAAATGAAAATATGCCAGTTTAGTATATTTAAGTGAATGGTCCGCATTTATGCGAGAGGAAATTTAAGCTTTGAAGAATCATCAATAGAAATAAAGTGTGACATATAAACTGTATGTATATATATATATATATATATATATATATATATATATATATATATATATATATATATATACTGTTTATATAAATGTAAACATAAAACTAACAGAGCCTGGACAAACACCCTCACCATAGAAATTGCTTGTAGTAGATGCCTTGTGGACCGCCCAAACATAGAGACCCTGGCAACTCACTTCAATGAAAACATCTAAAATCCTGAAGGTTGTCGCTTTCCTAGACTGTGAAATTAATCTTGACATGAGTGGTGAAAGAATGGGAGTGGCTGGTACGTGTTGGTGTTCGTGAATAACTAAAGGATTGTGGTCACATAAAGAAAAAAAGGCGCTTGATAGATCAGGTGAAACGAGGAACTTTGTAGGTTTTGTCTTTGGAAAATTTATCTGGAATGTATAGAGGAATTGCGGATGGACGTAATATTGATATATTTACATAGAATATGTAATTTTGGCCAAAAGCCAAGCGCTGGGATCTATGAGGTCAATCAGCGCTGAAACGGAAATGGAGAGTAGGTTTGAAAAGTGTAACAAGCTTGAAAACCTTGCAGTTCCATTATGAATCAACTGTTAGAAGAGGGTGGAAAGTAAGCTGGAAGAGAGAAAATATGAAAAGATGTACAGTAAAATGAACGAAAGGGGTTGCAGCTAGGGGCGGAAAAACGTAAGTAACGCCAACAGTAGCAATATTGATGTGAATTGAAAAAGAGGAAAACACATAAAAGATATCCACATTTATAATATTGCGGATGTTGTAGTACATTTAGTATCAGGATTCAAATGGCGGGAATATAGATGTTAAAAAGTGGTGAAAGGTTAGCTTAGGTTGAAAGCTATCGCAGTTCAAGAACCCTGTGAGTCATTGCCCTTGGGTTACTACCTTACCAAGGAAGGATTGGAGAACGCTGAACAGGACTCGCAGTGGCGTTGGGAGTTCGAGGGATAACCTCCACAAGTGGGGCTACATTCCTTCAACCAATTGTCCCTATAGCCACCAAGTCCAAACCATGACTCACATCCGGACCAACTGTGGATTGGGTCCAACACACACCGAAGAAGAGCTCTACGATGCTAACGAAGCTGCCCAAAGATGGCGTATGTGCTGGCGCGACAAAATATGAATAAAAGCTTAGCGAAAACTTGTCAGGGAGTTATGAGATGTATTGGTCATGCGGAAAGAGTGGAGGATGCGAAGGCGATACATTGGTAACAAGAGTATAATCCGGGCGGGCTCAAATGCTGGAGAGGACGAAGAACTGGAAAGTGCTGGAACAGGAATGGTAATGGGAAAGAATTGTAATATCCAGAAAGCTCAGTTCTGTATGAAAGATACGAGTAAAGGGAGCAGGAAGTGTGCTGCAATGCGAATGTCACTAACACGATTTTTACTTTGAATGCCTTCTGCATTGGGTTTTAATCCATAATTAAGCAGTTTCCCATGATTTTATTGAAGCTACCCGTAGCATTGTAAATAACATATTGACACACAAAAGGATATATACTATATATATATATATATATATATATATATATATATATATATATATATATATGTATATCTCTCTCTCTCTCTCTCTCTCTCTCTCTCTCTCTCTCTCTCTCTCTCTCTCTCTCATATATATATATATATATATATATATATATATATATATATATATATATATATCTCTATATATATATATATTATATATATATCTATATAGATAGTATATATATATATATATATATATATGTATATATATATATATATATATATATATATATATATATATATATATATGATATATATATATATATATATATCATATATATATATAATATAGATATATAATCATTATATATAAAATATATATATATATATAGATATATATATATATATATATATATACACATATATATAAATATATCTATCTATATATATATATATATATATATATATATATATATATAGTATACACACAGTATATAAATAATTATATATATAAATGAATTTATATATATTTATGTATTTGTAAAAATAAATAGAGAGACAGCTAGATAGACAGATATAGGTATCGCATTCAGGTGTGTGTGTAGGTAGGTGCGCACTATCCAGATACTGTCATACTTTCTGCCAGACAACATTTGACTATTTTGTGATGTCTTTACTCAGGAATCGCACGACCGCAGCCACTTAACCCCTAAAAGAGCGATTTCACACATCGTTACCTCCAGGCTATACAAGAAAGGCCAAAGAATAAAAAATAAAAAAAAAAGGCCTCTTATAAGCTTAAAGACACTAAATAAACTACTATTTTTGTGTAAAACGTGACCATGACTTCCTCAGTGTATTT
>NC_061110.1:84498384-84523384 GCF_015104395.2 Macrobrachium nipponense | reverse complement strand
GAAGTCATTGTTTTGATAGCTTATCAGTCATTGTTCGTAATGATCTGTGTTTACATGTAATGAAGCTATTATTGTAACTCTAGAAGGTTTTTCTTTCTAGAACTGATTTTCTTTTGAATGAATGATTATTATCATTCAAGGACTATTTTTTTTGTAGTAAAATTGCAACTAACATGTGAGCTAGCAGCATAAATTACATTACCATAGGAATTTCTGGCTGAGAAATATTTGCAAAATCATTGAAATTAATCATAATTGAAGACATATGTTGGTAGCGAAGTCAGTTCAGCAGACATGGTTCTCTTGATATTAGCTCCAAATATGATCTACAATTGTATACCATTCGTATTTATCGAAATCCTCTCTCTCTCTCTCTCTCTCTCTCTCTCTCTCTCTCTCTCTCTCTCTCTCTCTCTTCTGTTTAGCAGTGAAATATAGCATAACTTTTATTATCGCAATTATTAAACTTACGTTTCCCGGAACATATAATCATCTGCTGATTTAACGACGGGTACTTCCAAGACTATAATTAATTAATGTCTTGAAGTAGGCTGTGTTCATGGCTTTAGACATTGTCCATCAACTGTCCTTGCTTAAAGGTAACGGCGAATGAGGAAAACAAACTAGAAAACAATAAGTAGTGCTTCCAGTTTCTATTTGTGCTCCGGCGCCCTTGATCGGATATAGATTCTTCAACCGAAGAGTTGCAATACATGGGCAATGAACTTAAGGAAGTTGATCGTGCATGAACAGAATGTCTGAGAAACTTTAGCTATAGGAAGTTAAGATTCCCTTGCGAAAAATGTTTGTATACGTTTTTAGTTTTCAGCAAAAGAAAACTACTGACATGGCTTTGTCTGTCCGTCCGCACTTTTTCTGTCCGACCTCGGATCTTAAAATCTACCTAGGCTGGAGAGAAGCAAATGAGTATGTCGATCATCCAACCTCCAATCATAAAACATACCAAATTGCACCCTCTAGGCTAACTAGTTGTTATTTTATTTAAGGTGAAATTTAGCAGTGGATCGTGCATCTGGCAGCGCTTTCCGGAGGCATGGGACGCACGCTTATTTCACCGCATCTGGTGAGCAACTGAAGCGCTGCCGGTCATAGATGATGGTTTTATACAAGAAAACTCGATTGCCCATATATATATATATATATATATATATATATATATATATATATATATATATATATATATATATATGACCGTTATTGAAATTTGCTTCATTACGTTCGTTAGCGAAGCACTTTCCATTATGTTAGCGGGGGTGTGGTCGTTCATGCTTTAATGCATTATGTGATCCCTACAGCTACATGTGCGTACATAGGCCAAAGCAAGCCCACGCCCTTCCTGGTAACTTTCTTGGTAATCACAGAACTAAATTCTCTCTGGTGTGTGTTCGTGACACACACACACTTTCAGAGATTTCTATTCATACACTGCCTGAGGATATTATTTGTGTTGACAATGAATTGTAGTTCTTCTATCTTAGTTGTTTTATGTTTCTCTTTCGTTTAATGTGAGACGAGGATTTGTCCCTAAATTTAAGCAAGAAATATATCTATGGTATTGTTGCCGTATAAAAAAAATGAACTAATATTAGCATGATCTCTGTCATCAATACTTAAACCTGCCATCAGGAGGATTGATTGACTGATTTGTGGGTATAGAGAAATTGTTCCAAAAACTTAGAAAAATAGAAAGCTACGAATTCCATCCACAAGTGTAAATGTATATTAGCATACAATGTCTGGTGAGCATAACGGTAGCAGTTTTTCTTATTGATATTTTTCAAGATAATAGTTTCCGAAATAGCTTACTTACACCATTACAAGGAGTCTGCCAATTGAAAAGGGATCTAAAAAAAATTCAGCTGGTCGGTGACTGGACATTTTTAAAACTTTATTGATATCGTAAGGCATTCACTCAATTAGGAACCGGTTCGAACAAATAGGCTGGAGGAATGTGAGTTTTATTTTATTTATGTATTTATCTTATTTTATTTCATTTTTATTTTGATCTGCCTTCTGCATGTTCTGAAATTGAGAGAGCATCCACTTCACAAAGTGCACAGCAAATTAAGTGGTAACCAGAACATATGCCGAATGGCAGTGGATATGGTGTGATGACTAAGAGACAAAGAATTTTATCAGAAAAAAGAAAAAAGAAAGGATGATGGAAGAGTGATGACGTCGAGCAAAAGCAGATTAAACAGAAATGTCTCTGCTAATGCGGAGCTAAGATTATTGTACAGTTTGTAAAATGTATTGGGTTCCTCTCTCTCTCTCTCTCTCTCTCTCTCTCTCTCTCTCTCTCTCTCTCTCTCCGTGACTAACGACCTATTTACCTGTATATATATTTTTTTTTAAATCCGAATTATGTCACTTAGGCAGCATTGCAAAATCCCGACGCAGGTATCTGTCAGTCAGAGCAGATGATGTGTCTCAATATCCATCTGGGATCTTGACATTTTCTTGCTCTTTCCTACGCGACCTTGAATAACCGAAGACATTTTTTTATTTTCATGAGTCACGACTTGCACGTGATTGGCAACATTTCCCTTTCTATCTGGAGTAAACATTCGACAGGAGAGAGAGAGAGAGAGAGAGAGAGAGAGAGAGAGAGAGAGAGAGAGAGAGAGGGGGGGGGAATTCAACGGTTGTGCTACTCGCTACCAAGAGGAAGGAACAGAAACGTAATTATTCGACCGCATAAATAGGAAGGAGAAAATCAAATGGAAAATATATATTTATTTAGAAACTCATGTGATTTTTTTATCGACATTGCACAATGTTCTTGGTGAAAATTATACACGCAAAGAATGACAAAAAAAAAATTTAAAGCTACTGCAATACACACCCTTTTACACACTATGTTTAATGTCGATCATCGAAGGTCATTGAAACTAACGATAACATAATTGCAGCATAAATCATAGCGTCTGTCTTTCCGTCTGTCTGATTCTCATGATTGACGTTACATTGTCTGTTGTAAGTTACGTACTCGAGAGAGTAATGACGTCAGCATCTTTTTTATTGACAGCTGAAGCCGTTTGGGAACTTCAGAGGAACATGACCACCTACTTTATTAGTGTTGCTTTTACAATGAATTGTAGTTCTTTTGTCTTAGTTGTGTCTTATATTTCTTTTTCCTTTAATGTGATGTGAAGATTTGGCAGTAAATGTAGGCAAGAAATATATCTATGGTGCTCTTGCCGTAAAAAAAAAATGAACTAATATTGGAATGATCTGTCATCAATACTTAAAACTGCCATCAGGAGGATTAATTGACTGATTTTAGGGTATTAAAATAGCGTCAAAATAGCCATCAGGAGGTTAGCTTAGATTAATATATAGGCGTCATAGAATACGTCGTTTATCCCATAACCTTCAGAGTTTACAACGTAAGGAATCAGGTGGAAAATATAATAAATTTTTAAAACAAGGGAAAAAAATGTTCCACCAAGACTTATTAGGAATTTAAATTATGCTCTAAAAGCCAAGTTCATGTACGCCCATTATCACCTAAAGTACCTTCCAAGTATCCTGAATTCTTAACCACGGAAACACCCGCTGCTGACAACCACAAGGTCTAAACTCTAAAGCAATGCTATTGGCGACCTCTGCGCCGTTGCGGTAAAACTCAACACTGAAATAGCAAAGGCTTAAACGCTCTGTGGGAAGGAAAATATGAATAAAAAAATATTCAAAGAATAAATCTTTGTAATGATCAGTTGCAGAGGCGTGAACATACCCTTCGAGGCCATTACAGAATCCATAACCATTCCACCTAGACCGTGAACCATTCAGTCGTCATATTTCTCTGTTTCTCTCGTAAGTCGTATCTATGGGCGTGGACTTCCTGTGTTGGTAATGACTGATATTGTATAAGAACAACGCGTATCATTTATGAAATGAGTCAACGAGGAAATTGAATGCGTATTGTCGTGTTTCGTCGATATCAGGAAATATATTTGGAGTGGTTTTCAAAATACACACGCACACACATTATGCGTGTGTATTTTGAAAACCACTCCAAATATATTTCCTGATATCGACGAAACACGACAATACGCATTCAATTTCCTCGTCGACTCATTTCATAAATGATACGCGTTGTTCTTATACATTATCAGTCATTACCAACATATATAATATATATATATATATATATATATATATATATATATATATATAATATAGTATATATATACATATGATATAATATATATATATATATATATATATAATATATACTATATATATATATATATATATATATATATATATATATATCATATTATAATAATAATAATATATATATATATGTATAATATATATATATATATATAGTAAATATATGATATATAAGATATTATATATATATATATATATATATATATATATAAATATATATATATATATATATATGTATATATATATGTATATATATATATATAATTAAATATATTATTAAATATATTATTAATATATATATATATACATACACACACACACACACACACACACACATATATATATAATATATATATATATATATATATATATATATATATATATATATATATACTCGTGTATATAGTATATATACATATATATTATACATGTGTGTTAATATATGTGTGTTTACATAGTTAGATTCAACACGTCATTGTTAAGTCTGAGAGAGCCGAAAACTTTAGGCTTCTGAGGTGGGTGTTTTCATAAGATGAATGAAAGTTAAAAACGTGGAGATACGCAAAAGCGATGAAAAAGTCAACGAAGGTGAAGGAATGAATATGATGATTTTGATTTATTTAGGCCAAGCGATGAAAAGAATGCATGGCGTGTTGAGTCTATTGGGGTTCAACGTGATGCTGATGATTTGCTAATGATGCAAGTTTTCCGAGCGGTGGTTCACCCCCAGTGAATGTGGAAGTGAAGCTTTAATTCTCGCTTGATAATGTAATCGAATATGGTCTCTGTCAAAACCGAAGTAGATTAGTTGTATAAGGTTAGTATTAAGCAGAGAACATTCACTTTTTAATTAAAAATTCGAATTTAATTATTTACTCGTCTTTCGAAGATAAAAATGTTGCTGAAGATGGAATAAGCCTACCTCAAGAAAGTAGGAAGGTCCTTATGTTTGCAATATGATGAATCTGCTTCTGCAATGCAACAAAACACTGCAAATGCAATGCCTGACTCCCGTTTTCCAAGGTACTTCACTCCCCACCCAAAAAAATATGAAAGAACGTAGATCTTGACCTCCATGATAGCATTCAGCCTCACATAAGAACTAAATATCTCACAGTAATCTTACTTATAGATTTTACTTGGCGTATCCTCGCTACGGTTGCGTAAATGCAAGTTTTCTGCTCCAAAATAAGATACCAGTTGTTCATATTCTATAACTGCACACAAATACGGATCTTACCTAGATAGTCACCAAAAAATTTCGGGAGTCGCTCTCTAAAGGTGCGTTTAGATTGGAGATTAAACTCTCCCGAGGGACGGCTACTCTCGCGCGACTTTCTCTACAGCGTGTTTACACTACCAGCAAGTTTTTCTCTCCGAGAGCTGTGAGGGACTGTCGCGAGAGAAAGTGTCCGAGAGTCGGGTAAGATTTCTCGCGCATCTATTTACACTGGAGCCAGTGCCAGTCGAGAACTAGCGAGGGTTGAGAGAACATGTCTCAAAAGTGCCGTGTTGCTGCTGCATTAATAATTATGAACGAAGTGAAAAAGAAAAGGAAAAGAAGTATGTGGATAAGCAGAAGGGGAGAAGATGGAGTACATGCAAAATTATTAAGAGAATTGTTTGAGGAAGATACATCGAGCTATAAGAACTTCGTATGTATGAGCCCTGAAGTCATTTTTTTTTTTTTTTTTTTTTTTTTTTTTTTTTTTTACGGAAAAGTCAGCTTCAAGTGCAGCCCCCTGAAGAATCTATAAGGAGAAGATGCACTTGACAACTGATAGCCCTCCAAGGCTGCACTTGATGCAATGAGCTTTCTAGGGCTTTTTGAAGCGTCCGCATTCATTTCTCATTATCTCCTATGTTGCACCGAAATGCATCGTGTTCTTACCTGAATATTACATAGTATATGTAGTACTGAAGATTACATGTCATTAAGTATATACTTATAAAGAAAGTAAAGTTTTTTTTTTTTTTGCTTACATTTGAAGGACAAAGTGCAAAAATTTCTGTTTTTACCAAAAGCAGTACAAACAACTGACTGGAAGTGCTTAAGTCCAAAATGTCCGGTATAAGCAAGAAAATTTCAGCCTGAGGACCAAAGACAAAGAATGACTAAAAATAAAGAAATAAATAACAGAATGCGGCGATGACAGAGCCGCCGAAAAAAAAAAATCCTACACTTGAAAAGAAGGAAAAATAAACAAAGGAAAGAAAAGAAAAATTTCTTCATCCCGCACTCATGTTCTCTCGCGAGAGTAAACGAAAAATTTCACAGATCTGAATATTCACTGAATAGAGTGGAAAGCTACAACCTAGCTCTGTGAGCATGCTGTCTAGACTGTTTAGACTGTAGCGCGCGCGAGAGGAGAGAAACACTCGCGAGAGTAGAGAGAAAATCTCGGAGAGTACTCTACAGCCTGTTTACATTCCATAGAGCAGCTGTCTGAGAGCAACTCGCGGAAAAAACTCTCCAATCTAAGCGCACCTTTACACTAACATATCTTGGATACGCACGTATCCGGAGTGCGGATATATGAATAGTAACTAGTGGTACCTTATGAAAATATAAACAAACTTACAAAATTGGACAAAATCGAAAAAGATAAAAATTATCTCTATAATTTTTCTTTATAAAAAACTCTTTTTAGACGCAAAAGACCATATATTATGTCACATTAACAGGAAAAATGTTATTCAAGGAATTCGTCATAGTAGCCCAGCCAACGGGAATTAATTTTCATTATTAAGTAACTAACATCCAGCGCATTACATCCAAAGGTTTGTGTAGCATGTAATTTTTTTATTTAAATTGCTTTTTACTCGTATGTTTACAAGTGCAACATTACAATGTAAGTGTAATAGCCAAATTACCTGTAATTTTTTCATGGAAGTTCCCTCATTACAATGATACCGAGCTTTTACGATCGCTCGACCTCTGTGCTCTTTTTCCATTTTTTTTATGTTTTCTGTCTCTGGTCAGGTTTAGATACAGACATAGACTACGGTTATAATTTGTTCGTGGATTCGAATGAGAGTGAGTTCGTGGATTCGAACGAGAGTGAGTTCGTGGATTCGAACGAGTGTGATACAGGTGGTGAGGTTGATCTTGGCATGAGTGTGGCTGAGAGACCTGACTCTATTGGTGTTGACAGTGATAGCCAGGCAGAAGGCGTAGCTGTCGCGAGTAACGTAGTCGATGTAGTGGGATCAAGTACAAGTTACGGTGATGAATCAGGCACTAACCTTTTGAATAAGGATGAGCCAATCAAATTTCAAAGAGAGGATAAGACACTAACCCGAATTTTTGAAAGTGAGCTGGATGATGATCTCGATGATGTGTGTAAGGAAACTTTTTGTTTGAAAGACGAAGTTTTGTGTCATGTTCGGCCTAAGTTAGGTAATAAAGAGGAAATCACCAAACAATTAGTGGTTCCTAGGAAGCTTTGCGAACTAGTTTTGAAGTTAGCACATGATGAGAAAGCACATTTGGGACTAAATAACACTTTCAGGTGTATTAGTAGGGTGTAGTTTTGGCTTAAAATGAAAAGTGACGTAACGTAAAGAGGTATGTTTTAAGCTGTCATGAATGCCAAATCGCCGGGAAACCAATCAAGTAATTCCCAGAGCTCCGTTACGTAATATTCCTTCAGTAGGCGAACCTTTTGAGAATGTAGTTATCAATATGGTCGGATCTTTGCCTAGAAGTAAAGGAGGGAGTATATATCTTAACAATCATTGATAGACTAACTCGCTATCCAGAGGCGATACCTGTAAGAAGCTGTAAGGTGAGGACCGTAGTTAAACGATTGTTAGATTATTTTCCTAAGTTTGGTCTGCCTTGTACTATACAGAGTGATACTGGTAGTAATTTTGTATGCAAATATTTCAAAGATAGAATGAAAGAGTTAGGCATTAAACTCGTAACTTCCACACCTTATCATCCTGATTCACAAGGCATTGTGGAGTGGTTTCACCAAACATTAAAAAGTTGTTTACGAAAACTGTGAAGTAACTTTGAATATGACTGGGAAGAAAAGTTACCATTTTAAGGTTGGCACTGAACGACACTACAGGATTTAGTCCTTTTGAGCTTGTTTTCGGTCACACTGCTAAGGTCCTTTGGAAATGCTAAAATGTAATTTAAAGCATAAAGTAGGTAGAGAAGACTACATAACTAATCTAGAGTATTATAAAAATAATTTAGGAGATGCTTGGCAACCAGCGGAGGAGAGTAGAAGTGCTTGGCAACTAGCAAAAGAGAACGAGAGTGAAAGTCAAGGGGAGACTAAACGGAAGCATGATCTTAGAGCCAAAGAGAGAAGGCCCTGTGTGAGAGATGAGGTTTTAGTATTAGTCCAGAAAGAAGGTCCCTCCTTATCTTATAAGTTCGAAGGCCCTTTTTCTGTGTTAGAAAAGAGGGGAAATCTACATTATTTAATTGATATGGGTAAGCGTAGAGCAAAGTGGATGCATGTAAACTTGCTTCAGAATTATAAAGAACGCCCCATGCCGTGGCCACCGCCCGTGTTTGTAATAACGGTGTCACAGAGAGGAGTTGGTTTTGAGAAAAACTCAGAGGTACTTAAGAAGTTCCAAGTTTTCAATTAGAGTTCAGAAAACGAAAAATTAAGATGAAAGGATACTGTGATAGCTAATAGCCTCTCTAGAGCTTTCAGAATGAGTAGCTTAATGACCGTTTTTTGGTTTGGCACGTGTGGGTGTGAGAGTGAAGTGTGCGTGTTAACTGGATTAAAGCTTCATGCAGAATTGTTCCCCTGCTATTTAATTCTTGTTTCTCTTTAGAAAAAAATAAAATCAGTTGATTTCATTTTTTTGTTCTTTTGGGGGAACGTGTCATGGTAATCGCTTTATAGCAAGGAATTACATATTAAAGGAAAGGAAAACACATCGTCTTCGAGAATTTCTGCTGCAAGGAGGCATTCGCACATGTGTTGGAAGTGCCTGTTCTCATGATGGTTCGAGGATCGCCAGGTGTACTATGGAACTCAACAGGCGCTGACGTATCGTGAGAAACGCAGCAATTTCTGATGCAACATTTCGTTGAGATCCTTCTAAGACATTCCGGTCATCTCGGAAGCCTCTGACGTTCGCTGGTAGGCCCCGCCCCCCCAGGTCGCTGTATATATACGACTGACGAAGTAGGAGAGATCTGATCATCAGTTAGAGACCAGCAGAGAGCAGATATCATCAGAAAGAGATAAGAGAAGAAGGAACAGACGAAGGATAGGAGAGGAAAAAGGTGCTCGAGAGTTTGATCGAAATCTGGTCAAGTCGTCATCAGGGAGTGGACGACCGAGATATTTCGACATTGAGCAAGCCTTCAGAGAAGAAACGTTCTATAAGAGGTTTTGAGGAGTTCCTGCCCTTCGAGTATCAGGAATAGACATTGTTTTCTGCAATACGGAGTCAAGAAGATGTCTGAAATTACAGTTCTCCTTTTGTGAAGCTACTGCTTTGAGCATTGATTTAACAGCTGCAAAACTGGCCAGCAAGTATTTTTCATTACCTCACTGTTTCCTCAGTTCATGCATTGTAAGATTTTACTTTTTTTATGTAAATAGGAGAAACCATTCTGCATTTATCTTTGTTAGTGAGCTTGTAAATAAACCTTTGTTGTGTTAGTGTTTCCTTCTATATTCGCATCCCCAGTTTCAACTGTTGGTGTTGAATCCTTTTTGTTTATTATAATATCGAACCTGTAGCAGACCTCGGTCTGTAACAGTCTAGCAGGAGTGTAACAAGAAAATGAAAACAACGACCAGATTGACTGAAATTTTCAGTGGAGGTACCAGAGCGCAATACTACTGCGCTTCATGTTCAGCTGTTTTCCTTTTCTTTTCCTTTTTTTTGGTAATTTCTATTTATTCCATTATCTACGTACAGTAGAGTATATACAGAAAACAGTCATGTAATTGGCTGATTATTATGCACCGTGCTTTACGAAATATAAAACTTACGCTTAAAAAAATAACTGTGAACAACAGAAAAAGCTAAATAAACGTACCAATAGTTTGATAAGCAAAAGACCGAGAGCGAATATGCTTCCACCTACACACCTAAAGACGCCTCTCATCTCCCCTCTCCTCCCTCTCCCCCACCCCTACCTCTCTCTACACCTCTCAACAATCAGCCGAATGCCAACAATGACATACCCATGGAACCAATCAGCATAGAGGCAATGCTCAGCTCGTTCACCTGGCTTAGCAGAAGTAATTTTTGGTGTCCCATCAAGACATTTTGATCGCTTGCGCATCTATCAACACATGTGCACTTTTATTTACAATTGCGTCATTTGGTGTCAATAAAACTACACAAACACGTTCTTACCGATTAGATTACTACCATCCCTTTGATATTTTAGATGGTTCACAAAAGAATACCGGCAACTTGGTTATTCAACTGAACTGGTATCCATTATGGTAGAATGAAGTGGAAAAGATCCAGGCAACAAATAAATAAATTCACATAAATATTACCAATTTTATCAGCATAGCTCACTTTTCGGGAATCCTGCATAAAGTTAAAGAAAGTCCGTTACAAGGAACAACAGGCTCCTATTTCAAAGTTCACAATGATAAAAAAAAATGTATCCGGAGATTCGTTAAAAATGCGATTTCCAGATTGTATAGAAACATCTGCATATGTACTTATAAATGTTGTTAGGTAACTTGGCATCATAATACTTTCCATTGTTGTTGTTGTTGTTATTGTCTTTTGTTTTTAACCATTGAAATCCTTATACTGTATTTTATCAGCGAATCTGCTGCAACTATTTCATTCAAGATTGTTAATTTTTACTAAAATTGTCAAATAAGTTATATTGTTTTTTATTTATTTTTTTTTTTTACATGCCATTAATTTTCTTTTTCTTTTTCTTTTTTTTTTCTTTTTTTGTGGTTACGGCTAGCGTCATTTTTACCTAAGAAATAGTGAGGTACTGTTAACTACATATATCTTACATGGCATTATTTTCATATAACTCTTACTATTAATGAAATGGTTATTGCTCGTAATAATTGGGCTTCAATAAATACAATCATGTTTCGCTGAGACATAAATGTTCAATACAAATAAATCCATTACCAAAAATTAACATTTCTTCTTATTTGAAATAACCATTAATATATTTAGTAAAAGCTTTATAGGTTTTCTTTTATACCGTCTTCGCATGAAGGACAAGTCGTCACATATTCATTTGAACTTTAGGAAACAGCTGTAAATAGATAATTTCCTAAGTAACGTAACGTAACGTTTCAAGGAAGCTAAAAAACCCGTACATTAAACTGAAAGATACATGCTCTTAAACTCCTACAAATCATGTAACATATTTTCCTCAATGTCACGACAACAAACGGTGAAACTCCCTTGGCTGTCGAGTATAAAAGATCGAAGGGAAGGCCTTCCAGCACACTCTCGTCCAGCAGTGGCCAAAGACAACATCAGCAAGCAACAATGAAGTTTCTGGTTGGTATAGTCTAACTGTAATGTTTAACTAAACTATGTGTGATCTACTATACAAATAAATCCTCTAAAAGCCGAAACATACATTTAGTCAACTTGAATATCTCTTTAATAGTTTTCATAACTGTAATTTTTCGGCTATCTCTTAAATGTCATTGGTATCTTATTCAATATAATTCTCTCTCTCTCTCTCTCTCTCTCTCTCTCTCTCTCTCTCTCTCTCTCTCTCTCTTTCAATTTACTGATTTAGACTATTCAAATGCAGCAGTAATTTAATATTACTTATTATTTTTCAGGTGTTTGCACTCCTAGTGGCTTTAGCTTGCGCTTCCGAGATAGAGAAGCGAGAGGCGGAGCCAGGTTATGGAGGATATGGCCACGTGAGCCACCATCATCGTCCTTCCTATGGATATGGCTATTCTAATCACTATCATAAGCGATCTGCTGATCCTGAGCCTGAGGCTGAACCTTCCTATGGCTATGGCTCTTCTTATGGGTATCGGCCAGTAACTTATGGCTACTCTCACCGCTATCACAAGCGGTCTGCTGATCCTGAGCCAGAAGCTGAACCAACCTATGGCTATGGCTCTTCCTATGGGTATCGCCCAGTCACCTATGGCTACTCTCACCGCTATCACAAGAGGTCTGCTGATCCAGAGCCAGAAGCTGAACCTTCATATGGCTATGGCTCTTCTTATGGGTATCGCCCAGTCACCTATGGCTACTCTCACCGCTATCACAAGAGGTCTGCTGATCCTGAGGCAGAAGCTGAACCTTCATATGGCTCTTCTTATGGGTATCGGCCAGTCACCTATGGCTACTCTCACCGCTATCACAAGAGGTCTGCTGATCCTGAGCCAGAAGCTGAACCTTCATATGGCTCTTCTTATGGGTATCGGCCAGTCACCTATGGATACTCTCACCGCTATCACAGAAGGGTCTGCTGATGCCGGAGCAGAAACTGAAACCTTCCTATTGGCTTATTGGTCTATCCTATGGGTATCGCCCAGTCACCTATGGCTACTCTCGCCGCTATCATGGATAAGTACATCGTCAGCGCAAAAGGTCTACTGATCCACAGCCAACGGCAGGACCTCCCAGTTATAGGTTCGGACATACCTATGATTATTCTCGTCCAGTCTACCACTGTCAATCCTATAAGTAATAGCCAAAGAGGAAAGACACTGATGTCTATAGCTAGCAATAGATTTTTATTTTTTGTTAGTTCATGAATGTTCTGCAACTTCGACGAAATAATCAAGTATTAATACTATACAAGTCATTTTTATTTCAGTGCTTCTCTTCACCTTTCTCTTCGGAATTCATTGCTACAAAAGATGTAGGAATTTTAAATAAGGATATTATCATTCCTGAACAGACTGAATGTACATAAGGTTTTATGCAATTTCTAGCCATAAAATAATTCCTAGGAAGGGGCTATCGGAGGCTGTTATCAACCCCAGTCACATAAGAAGCGCTAGAACTAAATAAGTTAAACAATTTGCACATGGAGAAGTTATAGAAATCCCCAATAAAATGCATCAAATTACAACTATAAGGGACGTCATTAGGAAACCAAGTTTTTAAGATGAATGAACACAGAAAAATAGAGGAAAGCAACTTTTGAAACTTAAATAATACGATATATTTAAACATCAGCTGTTGCCAATGAACATCGATCTTGTGCATGTCCTGTAATAGCTACCAACAAATCAAGTATGAACATTTAGATACGAATTTTAAATGGTTGAGTAATAACTACAATAAGACTAATCTATATTCTAATCTATGATAACTTTAAAACTTTCATGATTTCCTTTATGTATGTATGTATGTATGTATGTATGTATGTATGTATGTATGTATGTATAAAGGTAGTCAGGGGATACAGATAAATTTCATACACGATTATACTATTACCTATATTCCTTAATACCATACAGAAGCACAACCTACCTTTATGGAAGTCATTTCTTGTCCAACCATATTGATCAAGTATCTAAAAGTATGATTTGCCTTAAATATAATAGAATAACTTCAAAAATCCGCACTGATTAACTAGTAGATATAATAATATCCAAAATCATTAATAATGGATGCTTCATACTACTTTTTTGCATTCAGTACTTCACTACCACACAATGGTAACCACTAATATTGGCAGCCATCATGGAGCACCATAAGCCTATGTTTAATGTTTTCCATAGAAAATTTTTTACTCTACCGTGTGCCCTTCGTGTTTTTTTATTCATCTGGACTATACGTAATTAAAGATTTCTGTTTTGTAGTTTATTAATTTAGTGATGGAAGGAGTGCATGGAGTGATGAGTCTATTGTTTGCAATATGAGGAATCTGCTCCTGCAATGCAACAAAACACTGCAAATGCAACGCCTGACTCCCGTTGTCCAAGGTACTTCTCTCTCAACCCATAAAAATATGAAAGAACGAAGATCTTGACCTCCATGACAGCATTCAGCCCCACTTAAGAACTAAATATCTCACAGTAATCTTTTCTGCTCCAAAATATGATATCAGTTGCTCATATTCTATAACTGCACACAAATACGGATCTAATATGTCTTGGATACGCACGTATCCGGAGTGCGGATATATGAATAGAAACTAGTGGTACCTTATGAAAATATAAACAAACTTACAAAATTGGACAAAATCGAAAAAGATAAAAATTATCTCTATCATTTTTCTTTATAAAAAACTCATTTTAGACCAAAAGACCATATATTATGTCACATTAACGGGCGAAATGTTATTCAAGAAATTCGTCATAGTAGCCCAGCCAACGGGATTTAATTTTCATTATTAAGTAACTAACATCAAGCGCATTACATCCAAAGGTTTGTGTAGCATGTAATGTTTGTATTAAAATTGCTTTTTACTCGTATATTTACAAGTGTAACATTACAATGTAAGTGTAACAGCCAAAATACCTGTAACGTTTTAGTGGAAGTTCCCTCATTACAATGATACTGCTCTTTTATGTTCGCTGGACCTGTGTGCTCTCATTTTTTTTCATTTATTTGTTTTCTGTCTCTTAACATAACTTAAAGTCTGTTCAGTATCCAATTACATAATTAGCCGTCATGTGTGCATGATATATGCTGTCTATGTCATGGTAATCGCTTTATAGCAAGGAATTGCATATTAAAGGAAAAGAAAACGTATCTTCTTCGAGAAGTTCTGCTGCAAGAAGAAGGCATTAGCGCATGTGTTGGAGACGCCTGTTCTCATGATGGTTAGAGAATCGCCAGGTGTACTATGGAACTCAACAGGCGCCGAAGTGTCGTGAGAAACGCCGCAATTTCTGATGCAACATTTTGTCGAGATCCTTCTAAGACATTCCGGTCATCTCGGGAACCTGTGATATTCGCTGGTAGGCCCCGCCCCCCCCTGATCGCCGTATATATACAACTGACGAAGTAGGAGAGATCAGATCATCAGTTAGAGACCAGCAGAGAGCAGAGATCATCAGAGAGAGATAAGAGAAGAAGGAACAGACGAAGGATAAGATGGAAAAAAGGTGCTCGAGAGTTTGATCGAAATCTGGTCAAGTCGTCGTCAGGGAGTGGACAACCGAGATATTTCGACATTGAGCAAGCCTTCAGAGAAGAAACGTTCTACAAGAGGTTTTGAGGAGTTCCTGCCCTTCGAGTATCAGGAATAGACATTGTTTTTTGCAATACGGAGTCAAGAAGATGTTTGAAATTACAGTTCTCCTTTTGTGAAGCCACTGCTTCGAGCATTGATTTCCGACAGCTGCAAAACTGTCCAGCAAGTATTTTTATTACCTCACTGTTTCCCCAATTCATGCATTGTAAGATTTTACCTTTTTTATGTAAATAGGAGAAACCATTCTGCATTTACCTTTGTTAGTAATCTTGTAAGTAAACCTTTGTTCTGTTAGTGTTTCCTTCTATATTCGTATCCCCAGTTTCAACTGTTGGTATTGAATCCTTTTTGTTTATTATAATATCTTACCTGTAGCAGACCTCAGTCTGTAACTTTGGCCAGGGTATTCGGCACTGTAACAGATTGAAACAGGGAGAATATAGAAAGAACCAGAATGAGTGAGACGGTGAAAGAGATTATTGAGTTTGGTAAACTCCTAGGTCTAGAGGGGAATAATCTTCGTGAGTATATTGAAAGGAAAGAAAGGGAAAAGTATGAGAGAGATGAAATAGTGGCTGAGAGAGAAGTGATGAAAATGCAGCAAGAGAGAGAGGTAATGAAAATGCAGCAAGAGCAAGAGGGAAGAATGTTGGTAATGCAGCAGGAAGAAAGAGAGGAGGTACGTATGCATGAGCAGGAAGAAAGTGAGAAAGTGCATATGCATGAGCAGAAAGAAAGAGAGAAAGAACGTATGCATGAGTTGGAAATCGCTCGGTTCAGGCAAAGCACACTTAACAGTCAGACAGGCCAGAACGAAAATGAAACTGATAGCTTAGGTATGAGTGCAGTGCTGAAATTAGTACCAAAGTTTGATGAGGAAGATGTAACAAAATATTTAACGTGTTTTGAGAAGTTAATGGAACGAGTAGGTTCTCCTAAAGAAATGTGGACTTTATATTTACAGTCAGTTTTGAGTGGTAGGGCACTTACCGTGTATAGTTGTATGTCTAAGGAGGAATATGATGATTATGATATTGTGAAAGAAACTGTTCTTAGTGTGTATAGGCTAGTACCGGAGGCGTACCGTAAGAAATTTAGAAGTTTGGGAAAGGATAAGAATATTACGTATATAGAATATGGTAAGAAGTTAGAAAGGCTGTTTTTTGATTGGTTAACTTCTGTTAAAATTGAGGATTTTGATGGTTTGAAGAACATAGTGTTGTTAGAAAACTTCAAAGATAACGTATCCCCTGAAATTAAACTTTATATAGAAGATAGTCGAGAAGTATCTTTTGCAGGAGCAACTAGGTTAGCAGACAAATATAGTTTGACTCATAATCTAAGTGTCAGCAAGGAGCGAAATGATCCTTCATCTGGTAGAGTACAAAGCAGTAAAGGTTTCAGTTCTAGTAATAGCAATGTGAGTAAAAGTGACTATTCCTGTTATACATGCGGAAAACCTGGTCATACGTCTAAGGTTTGTCAGACTAAAGTGGCATCTAGTGGCTCAGAATTAACTTGTTTCCGATGTAATGGGAAAGGGCATTTAGTGAGAAATTGTGCAGTAGAAAGGAAGGACGTTAAGAAACCAGCGTCTCTAGTTAACCTTTCGCAAAGTAGGAATGATGTGATGAGAGAAACTAGGAAATTTTTTGGTGAATTTCTGTCAGAAGGTTCAGTTACCTCTCTTGGAGGAGTAGATTCGGGAGAAGTAGCCTTGCTTCGAGACACAGGAGCTGCTGTCTCACTAATTAGGAGAGAGTGTGCCAAACAGGGCAGAAATCAACATGGAAGAAAAAGTCATGTTAGGAGGATTTCCTAACACTTGTGTTCTTTGTCCTTTGTTGAAGTTGAACTTAGAAAGTCAGGTAGTGTCAGAAGATGTGAAACTTGCAGTTATTGACAGTTTGCCCATTGATGACGTTGACATTATTGTCGGTAATGACTTAGCTTTATCCAAGAATGTGAATCCTGTTGTGAGGGATATTCCAGTGCCTAAAATGGTAGTAACTAGGTCATGTTTAGATACAGACATAGACTACAGTCATAATTTGTTCGTGGATTCGAATGAGAGTGAGTTCGTGGATTCGAACGAGAGTGATTTCGTGGATTCGAACGAGTATGATAGAGGTGGTGAGGTTGATCTTGTCATGAGTGTGGCTGAGAGACCTGACTCTATCGGTGTTGACAATGATAGCCAGGCAGAAGGCGTAGCTGTCGAGAGTAACATAGTCGACGTAGTGGGATCAAGTACAAGTTACGGTGATGGGTTAGGCACTAACCTTTTGAATAAGGATTAGCCAGTCAAGTTTCAGAGAGAGGATGAGACACTAACCCGAATTTTTAAAGTGAGATGTATGATGATCTCGATGATGTGTGTAAGGAAACTTTTTGTTTGAAAGATGAAGTTTTGTGTCGTTATGTTCATCCTAAGTTAGGTAATAAAGAGGAAATCACCAAACAATTAGTGGTTCCTAGGAAGGTTCGCGAACTAGTTTTGAAGTTAGCACATGATGAGCAAGGACATTTGGGAGTAAATAACACTTTCAGGTGTTATTAGTATGGCATACTTTTGGCTTAAAATGAAAAGTGACGTAAAGAGGTATGTTTTAAGCTGTCATGAATGCCAAATCGCTGGGAAACCAAATCAAGTAATTCCCAGAGCTCCGTTGTGTAATATTCCTTCAGTAGGCGAACCTTTTGAGAATGTAGTTATCAATATGGTCGGATCTTTGCCTAGAAGTAAAGGAGGGAGTATATATCTGTTAACAATCATTGAAATACTAACTCGCTATCCAGAGGCGATACCTGTAAGAAGCTGTAACGTGAGGACTGTAGTTAAACGATTGTTAGCTTATTTTTTTAAGTTTGGTCTGCCTCGTACTATACAGTGATACTGGTAGTAATTTTGTATGCAAATATTTCAAGGATAGAATGAAAGAGTTGGGCATTAAACTTGTAACTTCCACACCTTATCATCCCGATTCACAAGGCATTGTGGAGCGGTTTCACCAAACATTAAAAAGTTGTTTACGAAAACTGTGTAGTAACTTTGAATATGACTGGGAAGAAAAGTTACCATTTTAAGGTTGGCACCGAACAACAGCACAGGATTTAGTACTTGTGAGTGAAGTGTGCGTGTTAACTGGATTAAAGCTTTATGCAGAATTGTTCCCCTGCTGTTTAATTCTTGTTTCTCTTTAGAAAAAAATAAAATCAGTTGATTTCATTTATTTTTCTTTTGGGGGAACGTGTCATGGTAATCGCTTTATAGCAAGGAATTACATATTAAAGGAAAGGAAAACGCATCTTCTTCGAGGAGTTCTGCTGCAAGGAGGCATTCACGCATGTGTTGGAGGCGCCTGTTCTCATGATGGTTCGAGAATCGCCAGGTGTACTATGGAACTCAACAGGCACAGACGTTTCGTAAGAAACGCCGCAATTTCTGATGCAACATTTTGCCGAGATCCTTCTAAGACATTCCGGTCATCTCAGGAGCATGTGACTTTCGCTGGTAGGGCCTGCCCCCCCAGGTCGCCGTATATATACGACTGACGAAGTAGGAGAGATCAGATCATCAGTTAGAGACCAGCAGAGAGCAGAGATCATCAGAGAGAGATAAGAGAAGAAGGAACAGACGAAGGATAGGAGAGGAAAAAGGTGCTCGAGGGTTTGATCGAAATCTGGTCAAGTCGTCATCAGGGAGTGGACAACCGAGATATTTCGACATTGAGCAAGCCTTCAGCGAAGAAACGTTCTACAAGAGGTTTTGAGGAGTTCCTGCCCTTCGAGTATCAGGAATAGACATTGTTTTCTGCAATACGGAGTCAAGAAGATGTTTGAAATTACAGTTCTCCTTTTGTGAAGCCACCACTTCGAGCATTGATTTCCAACAGCTACTAAACTGGCCAGCAAGTATTTTCATTACCTCACTGTTTCCTCAGTTCACGCATTGTAAGATTTTACTTTTTCATATAAATAGGAGAAACCGTACTGCATTTGCCTTAGTTAGTAAGCTTGTAAATAAACCTTTGTTCTGTAAGTGTTTCCTTCTATATTCGCATCCCCAGTTTCAACTGTTGGTGTTGAATCCTTTTTGTTTATTATAATATCGAACCTGTAGCAGACCTCGGTCTGTAACAGTCTAGCAGGAGTGTAACAAGAAAATGAAAACAACGACCAGATTGACTGAAATTTTCAGTGGAGGTACCAGAGTGCAATACTACTGCGCTTCACGTTCAGCTGTTTTCATTTTCTTTTCCTTTTTTTTTGGTAATTTCTATTTATTCCATTATCTACGTACAGTAGAGTATATACAGAAAACATTCATGTAATTGGCTGATTATTATGCACCGTGCTTACGAAACATACAATTTACGCTTAAAAAAATAACTGAACAACAGTAAAAGCTAAATAAATGTACCAATAGTTTGATAAGCAAAAGACCGTGAGCGAATCTGCTTCCACCTACACAACTAAAGACGCCTCTCATCACCTCTCTCCTCCCTCTCCCCCACCCCTACCTCTACACCTCTTAACAATCAGCCGAATGCCAACAATGACATACCCATGAGACCAATCAGCATAGAGGCAATGCTCAGCTCGTTCACCTGGCTGAGCAGAAGTAATTTTTGTGGTCTCATCAAGACATTTTGATCGCTTGCACCTCTATCAACACATGTGCAATTTTATTAACAATTGTGTCATTTGGTGTCTATAAAACTACACAAACACGTTCTTACAGAGTAGATTACTACCATCCCTTTGATATTCTAGACGGTTCACAAAAGAATATCGACAAGTGGGTTATTCAACTCAACTGGTATCCATTATGGTAGAACCAAGTGGGAAAGATCCAGGCAACAAATAAATAAATCCTGCATAAAGTTAAAGACAGTCCGTTAGAAGGAACAAAAAGCTCCTATTTCAAAGTTTACAATGATGAAAAAATGCGTCGGGAGATTCGCTAAAAATGCGATTTCCAGATTGTACAGAAACATCTGCATATGTACTTATAAATGATACAAGGCAACTTGGCATCATAACACTTTCCATTGTTGTTGTTGTTGTTGTCTTTTGTTTTTAACCATTGAAATCCATATATTGTATTTTAGCAGCGAATCTGCTGCAACTTTTTCATTCAAGATTGTACATTTTTACTAAAATTGTCAAATAAGTTATATTGTTTTTTATTTTATTTTATTTTTTTTTATTTTACATGCCATTAATTTTCTTTTTATTTTTCTTTTTTTTGGGGGGGTTACGGCTACGTCATTTTTACTAAGAAATAGTAAGGTACTGTTAACTACATATATCTCACATGGCATTAATTTCATATAACTCTTACTATTAATGAAATGGTTATTGCTCGTAATGATTGGGCTTCAATAAATACAATCATGTTTCGCTGAGACATAAATGTTCAATACAAATAAATCCATTACCAAAAATTAGCATTTCTTCTTATTTGAAATAGACATTAATATATTTAGTGAAAGCTTTATTGTTTTTCTTTAATACCGCCTGAAGGACAAGTCGTCACATATTCATTTGAGCTTTAGGAAACAGCTCTAAATAGATAATTTCCTAAGTAACGTAACGTAACTTTAGGAAACAGCTCTAAATAGATAATTTCCTAAGTAACGTAACGTAACGTAACGTTTCAAGGAAGCTAAAAAAATCCGTACATTAAACTGAAAAATACCTGCTCCTAGCCTCATATTTTCCTCAATGTCACGACAACAAACAGTGAAACTCCCTTGGCTGTCGAGTATAAAAGATCGAAGGGAAGGCCTTCCAGCACACTCTCACCCAGCAGTGGCCAAAGACAACATCAGCAAGCAACAATGAAGTTTCTGGTTGGTATAGTATAACTGTAATGTTTAACCAAAAAATATGTGATTTACTATACAAATAAATCCTCCAAAAGCAGAAACATACATTTAGTCAACTTGAATATTTCTTTAAGTAGTTTTCATAACTGTAATTTTTCGGCTATCTCTTAAATTAGTCATTGGTATCTTATTCAATATAACTCTCTCTCTCTCTCTCTCTCTCTCTCTCTCTCTCTCTCTCTCTCTCTCTCTCTCTTTCTATTTACTGATTTAGACTATTCAAATGCAGCAGTAATTTAATATTACTTATTATTTTTCAGGTGTTTGCACTCCTAGTGGCTTTAGCTTGCGCTTCCGAGATAGAGAAGCGAGAGGCGGAGCCAGGTTATGGAGGATATGGCCACGTGAGCCACCATCATCGTCCTTCCTATGGCCTATGGCTATTACAATCACTTCATCAATAACGACTTGATGAATCCAGAGCCTGAGGCTGAACCTTCCTATGGCTATGGCTCCTTCTATGGGTATCGACGCAGTCAATTATGGCCACTCTCACCGCTATCACAAGCGGTCTGCTGATCCTGAGCCAGAAGCTGAACCTTCCCATGGCTATGGCTCTTCCTATGGGTATCGTCCCAGTTACCTATGGCTACTCACCGCTATCACAAGCGGTCTGTGATCCTGAGCCAGAAGCGGAACTTCCATGGCTATGGCTCTTCATAGGGTATCGCCAGTCACCTATGGCTATCTCACCGCTATCACAAGCAGTCTGCTGATCTGAGCCAGAGGGAACCTTCCTATGGATATGGCTATTCTAATCACTATCATAAGCGATCTGCTGATCCAGAGCCTGAGGCTGAACCTTCCTATGGCTATGGCTCTTCTTATGGGTATCGACCAGTCACTTATGACCACTCTCACCGCTATCACAAGCGGTCTGCTGATCCTGAGCCAGAAGCTGAACCTTCCCATGGCTATGGCTCTTCCTATGGGTATCGCCCAGTCACCTATGGCTACTCTCACCGCTATCACAAGAGGTCTGCTGATCCTGAGCCAGAAGCTGAACCCTTCCTACAGCTATGGCTCTTCTTATGGCTATCGCCCAATCACCTATGGCTACTCTCGCCGCTATTATGGATAAGTACATCGTCAGCGCAAAAGGTCTACTGATCCACAGCCAACGGCAAAACCTTCTCCCAGTTATAGGTTCTGACATACTTGTAATTATTCTCGTCTAGTCTACTACTGTCCATCCTATAACTACTAGCCAAAGAGGAAAGACACAGATGTCTATAGCTAGCAATAGATTTTCATATTTTTGTTAGTTCATGAATGCTCTGCAACTTCGACGAAATAATAAAGTATTAATACTATACAAGTCATTTTTATTGCAGTGCTTCTCTTCACCTTTCTCTTCGGTGTTTATTGCTACAAAAGATGTAGGAATTTTAAATAAGGATATTATCATTCCTGAACAGACTGAATGTACATAAGGTTTTATGCAATTTCTAGCTTTAAAATAATTCCTAGGAAGGGCTATCAGAGGCTGTTATCAACCCCAGTCACAAAACAAGTGCTAGAACTAAATAAGTTAACCAATTTGCACCTGAAGAAGTTATAGAAATCCCTTATAAAATGCATCAAATTACAACTATAGGGGACCTCATTAGGAAAAATTGAGGAAAGCAACTTTTGAAAATTAAATAACACGATATATTTAAACATCAACTGTTGCAAATACACATCGATCTTGCGTATGTCCTGTAATAGCTACCAACAAATCAAGTATGAACATTTAGATACGAATTTTAAATGGTTGAGTAATAACTACAATAAGACTAATCTATATTCTAATCTATGATAACTTTAAAACTTTCATGATTTCCTTTATGTATGTATGTATGCATGTATGTATGTATGTATGTATGTATGTATGTATGTATGTATGTATGTATGTATAAAGGTTGTCAGGGGATACAGATAAATTTCATACACTATTATACAATTACGTATATTCCTTAATACCATACAGAAGCACAGCCTACCTTTATGGAATTCATTTCTTGTCCAACTGTATTGATCAAGTATCTAAAATTTTGATTTGCATTAAATATAATAGAATAACTTCAAAAATCCATGCTGATTAACTAGTAGATATAATAATATCTAAAAACATTAATAATGGATGCTTCATTCTACTTTTTTGCATTCAGTACTTCACTACCACACAATGGTAACCAATAATATTGGCAGCTATCATGGAGCAGCATAAGCCTATGTTTAATGTTTTACATGGAAATTTTTTCACTCTACCGTGTGCCCTTCGTGCTTTTTTTTATTCATCTGGACTATACGTAATTAAAGATTTCTGTTTTGTAGTTGATTAATTTAGTGATGGAAGGAGGGCATGTAGTGATGACTCTATTGTGGTTCGACGTGATGCTGATGATCTGCTAATGATGCAAGTTTTCCGAGCGGTGGTTCATCCCCAGTGAATGTGGAAGTGGAAGTGAAGCTTTAATTCTCGCTTGATAATGTAGTCGAATATGGTCCCTGAAAAAACCGAAGTAGATTAGTTGTATAAGGTTAGTATTAAGCAGAGAAACTTCATTTAATAAAAAATTCGAATTTAATGATTTACTCGTCTGTCGAAGATAAAAATGTTGCTGAAGATGGAATAAGCCTTCTTCAAGAAAGTGGATAAGGTCCTTATGATTGCAATAAGAGGAATCTGCTCCTACAATGCAACAAAACACTGCAAATGCAACGCCTGACTCCCGTTGTCCAAGGTACTTCTCTCTCCATCCAAAAAAATATGAAAGAAAGAAGATCTTGACCTTCATGTTAGCATTCAGCCCCACATAAGAACTAAATATCTCACAGTAACCTTACTTAAATATTTTACTAGGCGTATCCTCGCTAAGGTTGATATCAGCTGTTCATATTCTATAGATGCACGCAAATACGGATCTTACCTGGATAGTCCCCAAAGAATTTCGAGAGCCGCTTTCTAAGACTAATATTTCTTTGGACTGATTATCCTTATGATATTTACAGTCTTTTTTTATGTTTTTACGGCAATCCCCAACGGGTTTGTGCTAAATTCGCCTTTGTAAAATGTGGTCACTATCTAGGAATGATCTGTGAATAAGGTTGCCACAACGAAAATGGCCTTTGTATTTTCGTAAGTTTGTTGACTGTAACCATGTCTTACATCTAATTTTCGTTTATTCGGGGAGTAAGCCTACAAACTACTTTATTGTTGTTGGGGATGGGATGGGGGCCGGGCGGCATGGGAAAGGTCTATGGAAAAGCCTAAAAAGGTCTGAAAACGGTGTTTCGCCTTGAGTTAAAGATACAGAAATTTTAGGATAGGATATTTATGATTTATTTATTGGAATGAAAATGTGAAAAAAATACTATGTATGTTAAACAGTAAAGAAAAATTATTTCTAATAAAATATAGTGTATTCATTTCCTCAACCTATTCGAAATGAAACAAACCATATCGTTATACTGAAAATGGGGCCATTTTTATTTTGCTATTTTTTTTATCACTCTGCAGTGCTTCCCTCCTCCCTAACTTTCTATAATTTTCTCTTCCTTGTGAGATATACTACAAGGTTTTACAACCTATTAGTTTCTTTTATAGTGTGTGAATGAAAAAGTAGTTTATAAAAAAAACGAACTGAGTAATCCGTGTAAAAACACCGACTCTTATTATAGCAAATAGGCCACGTTGATGATTCAGACTTTTAAGGACTCAATAATCTCTCTCCTCTATCTCTCTCTCTCTCTCTCTCTCTCTCAGTCTTATCCATGAATTTATGACTGGGTACGTAGCTGATGT
>NC_061110.1:84472741-84497884 GCF_015104395.2 Macrobrachium nipponense | reverse complement strand
AACATCGTCAGCGTAAAAGGTCTACTGATCCACAGCCAACGGCAAGACCTCCCAGTTATAGGTTCGGACATACCTATGATTATTCTCGTCTAGTCTACCACTGCCCATCCTATAACTAAAAGCCAAAGAGGAAAGACACAGATGTCTATAGCTAGCAATAGATTTTTATTTTTTGTTAGTTCATGAATGTTCTGCAAGACGTTCTCCTCGAAATAAATAAAAGTATTAATACAATACAAAGTCATTTTTTATTGCAGATGCTTCTCTTCATATCCTTTCTCTTCGGAAATTCAGTTGCTACAAAATAATGTTGTAGGAATTTTGGAATCTGGGATCTTATCATTCCTGAACAGACTGAATGTACATAAGGTTTTATGCAATTTCTAGCTATAAAAAAAATTCCTAGGAAGGGGCTATCGGCGGCTGTATCAACCCCAGTCACAAAAGAAGCGTTAGAACTAAATAAGTTAACCCAATTTGGCACCTGGAGAAGTTATAGAAACTCCCCAATAAAAATGCATCAAATTACAACTACAAGGGACGTTATAGGAAAAGTAAGTGTTTAAGATGAGAACACAGAAAAATTGAGGAAAAGGAAAGCAAATATTGTGAAAATTAAATAATACGATATATTTAAACATCAGCTGTTGCAAATGCACATCGATCCTTGCGTATTTCCAGTAATAGCTAAGAAAAAATCAGCCATGAACATTTAGATACGAATTTTAATTTTAATGGTTAAGTAATAACTATAATAAGACTGATGTATATTCCTAATCTATGATAAACTTTAAAACTTTTATCTTATTTTGCCCTTATGTATGTTGGATGTATGTAGGAGTTATGTATGTATGATGTTATGATGTATGTATGTGTATGTATGTATGTATGTATGTATGTTATGTATATGTAAAGTGCTACATAAGTAGAATATATGGAATGTATTGCCATATATAAAAAACTAAAAGTATGATTAATTAAAAACCAGTGACCCAAGAGGTCAACTAGGAATGTGATCAGACCAGATACGATAAAGTAGGCTAAGATGACGTGTTGTAATCAGCCTTCTTCAAGAAAGTGGATAAGGTCCTTATGATTGTAATAAGAGGAATCTGCTCCTACAATGCAACAAAACACTGCAAATGCAACGTCTGACTCCCGTTGTCCAAGGTACTTCTCTCTCCATCCAAAAAAATATGAAAGAAAGAAGATCTTGACCTCCATGATAGCATTCAGCCCCACATAAGAACTAATTATCTCACAGTAATCTTACTTATAGATTTTACTAGGCGTATCCTCGCTAAGGTTGCGTAACTGCAAGTCTTTTTCTCCAAAATATGATATCAGCTGTTCATATTCTATAGCTGCACGCAAATACGGATCTTACCTAGATGGTCCCCAAAAAATTTCGGGAGTCGCTTTCTAAGACTGATATTTGTCTTGGGGTTGATTATCCTTATGATATTTACAGTCTTTTGTTTATGTTTTTACGGTAAATCCCCAACGGGTTTGTGCTAAATACGCCTTTGTAAAGGGTGGTCACTATCTTGGAATGATCTGTGAATACAGTTGCCACAACGAAAACGGCCTTTGTATTTACATAGGCTTGTTAACTGTAACCAAATTTGTAGTACATCTAATTTTGGTTTAATCGGAGAGTAAGCCTACTAACTACTTTGTTGTTGTTGGGGATGGGATGGGGAGGGCGGGCAGGATGGGAAAGGTCTATGAAAAAGCCTAAAAATGTCTGAAAATGGTTTTTCGCCACGAGTTAAGGACACAGGAATTTCAGGATAGGATATTTATGACTGATTTATTAGAATGAAAATGTAAAAAATTAATAATGTGCACTATATTTTCTAATAGAATATAGTGTATTTATTTCCTCATCCCATTCGAAATTAAACAAACCATATCTTAATATTGAAATGTGGCCCACTTGGGTTGCAGTTAAAAAGAATTTATGTACTAAATATGAGGGGCGAAAATAAGGTCTTACCTCCCTTAGCAGCGCAGTGACCTTAATGTTGAAAAAAATTATCTAAATATCATAAGGTCAATATATGAGTTAGTGGAACGATCTTATGTATACAAACGTACATGCGTACACAGGCAAAAACACACATGCATTTATATATATGTACCTATATAATTTTATATATATATATATATATATATATATATATATATATATATATATATATATATAATAATTATAAAAAAACCTGAGCAAGGCAGGTATTTGAGATGGGAGATGGCATAAACTTATATCTCTTGCATTCGCGGGTTGGCTACTTCTTCACTGCCAGTTCTGGAATTGAAGATGTCGATGGTTCGTGCCGTCGGCCGGCAATTCTATTATCGCTGAATAAATTCCCCTTCAGTTAAACATATGTGAAAATATATTAATTCCGAGGTAGAGCGAATTAGATATTAAAGGACTTTATATCCTGATATTAATTATATATATATATATATATATATATATATATATATATATATATATATATATACTTTTATATATATGTACCTATATATATATATATATATATTATATTATAATATATATATATATATATATATATATATATATATATATATATATAGGGTACATATATATAGGTACATATATATAAAAGTATGTATATATATATATATATATATATATATATATATACTATATATATATATATATATATATATATATAATATCAGGATATAAATGTCCTTTAATATCTAATTCGCTCTACCTCGGAATTAATATATTTTCATATATGTTTAACTGAAGGGGAATTTATTCAGCGATAATAGAATTGCCGGCCGACGGGCACGAACCATCGACATCTTCAATTCCAGAACTGGCAGTGAAGAAGTAGCCAACCCCGCCAATGCAAGAGATATAAGTTTATGCCATCTCCCATCTCAAATACCTGCTCGCTCAGGTATTTTTAGTTTTGGAGACTGCATCAAACCCATCTCGTCCTCGGTAGCGTGGTAGTGCTTTTGCCCGCACGTAGTCATTATATAAGTCATATCACATTACCGTGATTCATATACATATATCGAGCTACAAATGTCCTTCAATATGTTTTATTACTCCACAGTGGTTGTTATTTTTCTCCTCTTCCAAGCACGGTTGTTCACTGTACATTGAAATGTTCTAAAACCGAAGTATAAAGTCTGTCAGTTTAATTTTGAATTATATTGGAGCTTTTGTTTACTTTTTGAGAAGGCCGGAGAATAAAGGGAAGCTATAACCTCGGCTAAATGTAAAACGCATCACTCTCTAACTATCTGTTTAAGGTATCAGAACTTCCACACTGATATACAATAGAGTTAGAATTCATTGACATGGTTTTGTATGCTTTTGAAGATGTTGTTGTATGACATTATTGTGGTAGTGTAACCAACATGCAAAGGGATTAGTAATTCACAATATTCTACTGATCATTAGAGCATAAGCAGTTTGTTAATCCTTTAATTATTCTGTATGCGAAAAACTTCAGGCGAATACGGTAGGCAGTAATTCCAAAATGTCTTAGGAGTCACAAAGTGTGACCTATCTGACAATTATTTTTGTCAATAATATATATGCTTCCTTTTTTAAAGGCAGGGCATTTAAAAGTCCGCTGTAATGGTTCAACGCCAGTCCCTTCATTGGTGATACCCTCGGCAGGGAATTTTTCCAGGTTATTCTATTATTCCTTCAAAAGACCCGAGTTTTGTACAAAAAAAGAAAAAAAAGGGCAATCTATCATCTCCCATTTTTTCTCGTGTTAAAACCACATTGAAATGATTAATCACCTTTTAACCTTTGATAATCTTCTAACATCGTCATTGTTTATCTACACAATATATTCATATTATATATATATAATAGTATATATAATATCATAATATATATATATATAAAATAAATATTATATATGTATCATATATAATGTATAATATATTATAATTATATATGTACATCTATATATATGTATATATCTGATATCATTATATAATATATAATACTATATTATATAGCTATATATGTGTGTGTGTGTGTGTGTGTGTGTGTGTGTGTATATATATATATATATATATATATTATATATATATATATATATATATATATATATATATATTAGTATATATTATATATATCTATATATATATATATATATATATATGTAAAAAACGCTAGATTACACTGGCATAACTGTCTTGGATACGCACATATCCGGAGTGAAGACATATGAATATTAAGCAGGGGTACCTTATGAACATATAAATAAACTTACAAAATAGACAGACCAAAAAAGATAAAACATATCTTATTTTTTTTTATAAAAAAAAAAAAGCTCATCTTCAACGCAAAATGACCATATAGTATGTCACATTAACGGGCAAAATGTTATTCAAGAAATTCGTCATAGTAGCCCAGCCAACGGGTATTAATTTTCATTATTAATTAACTAACATCAAGCGCAATACATCCATATAATATTTGTATTAAAATTGCTGCTTACTCGTATGTTTACAAGTGTAACATTACAGCTAAATTACCTGTAATTTTTAATGGAAGTTCGCTCATTACAATGATACCGCGCTATTACGTTCGCTAGACCTCTGTGCTCTTTTTCCATTTTTTTTTATGTTTTCTGTCTCTTATATAACGTAAAGTCTGTTAATTACTCAATTACATAATTAGCCGTCATGCGCACATGATATATGTTGTCTATGTTGGAGTGTAACAAGAAAATGAAAATAACGACCACATTGCCTGAAATTTTCAGTGGAGGTCCCAGAGTACAATACTACTGCTCTTCAGGTTAAGTTGTTTTCACTTTTTTTCTGCAAATTCTATGTATTCCATTATCTACGTACAATACAGTATAAACAGAAACCAATCATGTAATTGGCAAATTATTATTCACCGAACTTTACGAAATACACAATTTACTCTTAAAAAAAATAACTGAAAACAGTAAAAGCTAAATACATGTACCAATAGTTTGAAAAGCAAAAGACCGTGAGCGGATCTGCTTCCACCCACACCTGACGACTCCTATCATCCCCCCTTCCCTCTAACCCCACCACCTCATTCCCACACCTCTCAACAATCAGGCGAATGTCAACAATGATATTCCCATTGAACCAATCAGCATAGAGACAATGCTCAGCTTGTTCACCTGGATGAGCAGAAGTATTTCTTGTGGTCCCATCAAGATATTTTGATCTTCGCTCGCACATCCATCTACACAAGTGTACTTTTATTTGCAATTGTGTCATTTGGTGTCAATAAAACTACACAAACACGTTCTTACCGATTAGATTACTACCATCCCTTTGATATTTTAGATGGTTCACAAAAGAATACCGGCAAGTGGGTTATTCAGCTGAACTGGTATACATTATGGTGGAATCAAGTGGAAAAGTTCCAGGTGACAAATAAATGAATTCATATAATATTACCGATTTTGTCGGAATAACGCACTTCTCGGGAATCCTGCTTAAAGTTAAAGACAATCCACTAATAGGAAAACCAGCCTCCTATTTCAAAATTTACAAATATGGAAAAAAAATTTGCCTCCGAAAATTCGCTAAAAATGCGAATTCAAGATTGTATAGAAACATCTGCATTTGTACTTATAAATGTTACTAGGTAGCTTGGCATCATAATACTATCCATCACTGTCGTTGTGCTATAAATGTTACTAGGTAACTTGGCATCATAATACTATCCATTGTTATTGTTGTTATATAAATGTTCTAGGTAAACTGGCACATAATACTTTTTATTGGTTGTTGTTGTATTCTATGTAACTTGGCATCATAATACGTTCCATTGTGTTGTTGTTATAAATGTACAGGTAACTTGACATATATTTTTCCATTGTGTTGTTGTTGTCATTTTTTTTTTTTTTTTTTTTTTGACCATTGAAATCCTTCTACTGTATTTTAGCAGCGAATCTGCTGCAACTTTTCATTCAAGATTGTGCATTTTTACTAAAATTTTCATATGAGTTATATTTTTTGTATTTTATATATTTATATCTTTCTTGTAGATGGGGTTAATTTTCCTTTTATTTTTCCTGCTATTACAGCTAGCGTCATTTTTACCTGAGATATATAGTTGGTTATTGCTAACTACATATTTCTTACCAGGCATTAATTTCATATAACTCTCACTATAAATGAAATGGTTATTGCTCGTAATACTTAGGCTTCAATAAATGCAATCATATTTCGCTGAGGCATAAATGCTCAATACAAATAAATTCATTACCAAAAATTAGCATTTCTTCGTATTTGAATTAAACATATATATATTAGTGTAAACTTTATGGGTTTTTTTTAATACCGCCTTCGCCTGAAGGACAAGTCGTCACATATTCATTCGAACTTAAGGAAACAGCTGTAAATAAGATAATTTCCTAGGGAACGTAACGTACTGTTTCAAGGAAGCTAAAAAACCGTACATTAAGCTGAAAGATACCTGCTCTTAGCCTCCCATGAATCATGTAATATATTTTCCTCAATGTCACGACAACAAAAAGTGAAACTGCCTTGGCTGTGGAGTATAAAAGATCGCACGAAAGGCCTACCTGCACACTCTCGTCCAGCAGTGGCCAAAGACAACATCAGCAAGCAACAATGAAGATTGTGGTTGGTATAGTATAACTGTAATGTTTAAACGAACAATATGTGAATTACTATACAAAAAAAATCCTCTTAAAGCCAAAACATACGTTTAGTCAACTTGAATATCTCTTTAATAGTTTTCATAACTGTAATTTTTCGGCTATCTCTTAAAATAGTCATTGGTATCTTATTCAATATAATTCTCTCTCTCTCTCTCTCTCTCTCTCTCTCTCTCTCTCTCTCTCTCTCTCAATTTACTGATTTAGACTATTCAAATGCAGCAGTAATTTAATATTACTTATTATTTTTCAGGTGTTTGCACTCCTAGTGGCTTTAGCTTGCGCTTCCGAGATAGAGAAGCGAGAGGCGGAGCCAGGTTATGGAGGATATGGCCACGTGAGCCACCATCATCGTCCTTCCTATGGATATGGCTATTCTAATCACTATCATAAGCGATCTGCTGATCCTGAGCCTGAAGCTGAACCTTCCTATGGCTATGGCTCTTCTTATGGGTATCGCCCAGTCACCTATGGCTACTCTCACCGCTATCACAAGAGGTCTGCTGATCCTGAGCCAGAAGCTGAACCTTCCTATGGCTATGGCTCTTCCTATGGGTATCGCCCAGTCACCTATGGCTACTCTCACCGCTATCACAAGAGGTCTGCTGATCCTGAGCCAGAAGCTGAACCTTCCTTTGGATATGGCTCTTCTTATGGGTATCGGCCAGTCACGTATGGCTACTCTCGCCGCTATCACAAGAGGTCTGCTGATCCTGAGGCAGAAGCTGAACCTTCCTATGGCTATGGCTCTTCCTATGGGTATCGGCCAGTCACCTATGGCTACTCTCACCGCTATCACAAGAGGTCTGCTGATCCTGAGTCAGAAGCTGAACCTTCCTATGGCTATGGCTCTTCCTATGGATATCGCCCAGTCACCTATGGCTACTCTCGCCGTTATCATGGATAAGAAAATCGTGTGCGCAAAAGGTCTACTGATCCACAGCCAACGGCAAGACCTCCCAGGTATAGGTTCGGACATACCTATAATTATTCTCGTCTAGTCTACTACTGCCCATCTATAACTAACAGCCAAAGAGGAAAGACACAGATGTCTATAGCTAGCAATAGATTTTTATTTTTTGTTAGTTCAAGAATGTTCTGCAACTTCGACGAAATAATAACGTATTCATACTATACAAGTCATTTTTATTGCAGTGCTTCTCTTCACCTTTCTCTTCGGAATTCATTGCTACAAAAGATGTAGGAATTTTAAATAACGATATTATCATTCCTGAGCAGATTGAATGTACATAAGGTTTTATGCAATATCTAGCTCTAAAATAATTCCTAGGAAGGGCTATCGGAGGCTGTTATCAACTCCAGTCACAAAAGAAGCGTTAGAACTAAATAAGTTAACCAATTTGCACCTGGTGTATTGAGTCTATTTGAGTTCGAAGTGATGCTGATGATCTGCTATCGATGCAAGTTTTCCGGGCAGTGGTTCACCCCCAGTGAATGTGGAAGTGAAGATTTAATTATCACTTGATAATGTAATCGAATATTTGTATAAGGTTAGTATTAAGCAGATAAACCTTATTTTTTAACTAAAAATTCGAATTTGATTATTTACTCGTCTCTCGGAGATAAAAATGTTGCTGAAGATGGAATAAGCCTTCTTCAAGAAAGTGGGTAAGGTCCTTATGATTGCAATAAGAGGAATCTGCTTCTACAATGCAACAAAACACTGCAAATGCAACGCCTGACTCCCGTTTTCCAAGGTACTTCTCTCTCCATCCAAAAAAATATGAAAGAACGAAGATCTTGACCTCCATGATTGCATTCAGCCCCACATAAGAACTAAATATCTCACAGTAACCTTATTTATACATTTTACTAGGCGTATCCTCTCTAAGGTTGCGTAACTGCAAGTCTTTTTCTCCAAAATATGATATCAGCTGTTCATATTCTATAGCTGCACGCAAATACGGATCTTACCTAGATAGTCCCCCAAAAATTTCGGGAGTCGCTTTCTAAGACTAATATTTCTTGCGGTTGATTATCCTTATGATATTTACAGTCTTTTGTTTATGTTTTTACAGCAATCCCCAACGGGCTTGTGCTAAATACACCTTTGCAAAAGGAGGTCACTATCTAGGAATGATCTGTGAATAAGGTCTTACCTACCTTAGCAGCGCCATGACCTTAATGTTGAAAATATTTATCTAAATATCATAAGGTCAATATATGAGTCAGTAGAACGATCTTATGTATACAAACGTACATGCGTACACAGGCAAAAACACACTTGCATATATATATGATATATAATGTATATATATATATATAGTATATATAATAATATATATATATATATATATATATATATATATATATATATATATATATATATATATATATAATTTATATATATATGTGTGTAAATAAATTCTTCTGTTAATACAGGATACGTCTCAAGCATACAAAACCATTAAAACACTGTTTTAAAGCTAAAGACTATATATTGGTGGTCTGACTACCACCCCTATCAAGCACTGAATGGCAGAAGAAGATACATTGATGAAATATATAATGGGTTAAATACACTTAGGTATGTGTGTATTGTGTATGTATACTAAGCCACAAACATAGTTTGATACCAAGTTCACTACGTTATAGGAAAAACTTACTACCAAGGATTTTAAAAATGAGAAGTGCCTTTGTTTTAGATTCGACTATAAACAGTCGCCTTTGGCTACTGGGCCGTCAAAAGAGATATAAGTTTATATCGACTCTGTTGTACACGTTTCTGTCAAATTTAGGCTTTGTACTCGAAATTATAGAATATCGAAACAGTTCATCCATTTTTATTTTGCAATTTCTTTATCACTGAAGTGTTTCTCTCCTCCCTAACTTTCTATAATTTTCTCTTCACTGTGAGAAATACGATAAGGTTTTACAACCGATTAGTTTCTATTATAGTGTGTGAATGAAAAAGTAGTTCATAAAAAAAACGAACTGAGTAATCCGCGTAAAAACACCGACACTTATTATTGCAAATGGGCCGTGTTGATGAGTCAGACTTTTCAAGGATCAATCTTCTCTCTCTCTCTCTCTCTCTCTCTCTCTCTCTCTCTCTCTCTCTCTCTCTCAGTGTTACCATGAATTTATGACTGGGTATGTAGCTGATATACCCATTATAAATATTAATTTTTCGCTCATTAACGTCGTAATGACCATCAGCTTTTCTTCATTATTGCTGGAGTTAATATGTTTTATTACTCCACAGTGGTTGTTATTTTTCTCCTCTTCCAAGCACGGTTGTTCACTGTACATTGAAATGTTCTAAAACCGAAGCATAAAGTCTGTCAGTTTAATTTTGAATTATATTGGAGTTTTTGTTTACTTTTTGAGATGGCCGGAAAATAAAGGGCAGCTATAACCTCGGCTAAATGTAAAATGTATCACTCTCTAACTATCTGTTTAAAGTATCAGAACTTCCACACTGATATACAATAGAGTTAGAATTCATTGACATGGTTTTGTATGCTTTTGAAAATGTTGTTGTATGACATTATTGTGGTAGTGTATCCAACATGAAAAAGATTAGTAATTCACAATATCCTACTAATCATGAGAGCTTAGGCTTTTTGTTGATCCTTTAATCATTTTGTATGCGAATAACGTCAGGCTAACACTGTAGGAGTCACAAAGTGTGACCCTCTGACAATTATTCTTTTAGAATAAAATATATGCTTCTTTTTTTAAGGAAAGGCATTTCAAAGCACGCTGTGATGGTTCAAACGCCAATCCCTTCATTGGTGATACCCTCGGAAGGGAATCTTTCCAGGTTATTCTATCATTCCTTCAAAGGACCCGAGTTTTGTAAAGAGAAAAAAAATATCATCTCGCGTTTTTTTCGCGCGTTAAATCCACAGTGAAAAGATTAATCATCTTTTCACCTTTGATAATCTTTCAATATCGTCATTGTTTCTCTACACAATACATATATATATATAATATATATATATATATATATATATATATATATATATATATATGTATATATATATATATATATATATATATATATATATATATCTATATATATATATATATATATATATATATATATATATTATAAGGACGTTTTTGCGTATAAATGAGTTTTTTATAGAGATTATAGAGATAATATCTTTTTGGATTCTGTCCAATTTTGTAAGTTCGTTTATATGTTCATAAGTTACCCCTAGTTACTATTCATATATCCGCACTCCGGCCACGTGCGTATCCAAGACAGTTACACCAGTGTATATATATATATATATATATATATATATATATATATATATATATATATATATATAAGCGAATACCACGGGAAATGATAGCCAGGAATCCAAGCGCTTTCGTCTTTATTCAGACATCGTCAAGGAGCAACTAAAGTACAATTGGAGAGACGGCCTCAGGTACAAACAAGATCAGGAATACCAGATGGTTAATTATCAAAAGGGTAAAAATTTAAAAGGGATAATCCAGGATTATCGGATATCACACGATCACAAACTTAAACAGATTCTAACCCTAACCGAAATTACAAAGTATCTTTACAGTCCAAAACATGTAAAAACTGAATATATAATTTTGTTGCTTATATTTATCTACAACTTTTTCATTATGAAAGCATCAAGTTTAAATAAACCAAGACTTAAATTTAGAACATTTCTATTATTTGACTTGATAAAACAAGATTCAATGATATTCCTTTTAACTGTGTCATTACATGGGACTAAGGCTCTTGCTTGACTCCAGTTAATAGGATGGTCTAAATCTCTCATATGTACAAATAATGCATTCGATATTTGCCCAGTTCTCACAGAATATTGATGTTGCTTAAGACGCTGTGAAAGAGATTTTCCGGTCTGTCCGTAATAGATTTTATCACACTTTTTGCAAGGAATTTCATATATGCAGCCTGGAAAGATCTTTAGGAGAATTTTTGATTATTAAACTCTTGACATTAATATTACTGAAAACAACATTTTATGTTAAAAAGCTTTAAAATTCTAGGAATATCTAAAAACCTTTCATCATAAGGTAATTTTAGAATGTTATGCTTACTAAATTCAAGTTTGTCATTAGTTGAATAAAATGTTTTCTAGCTCTTTTCCATGCCACATCTACAAAAGTCCTTGGGTATTTAAGTTTCAATGCAATATCATAAATAGTTTAATTTCAGCGTCAATAAACTGCGGGCTACAGACACGTAAAGCCCTTAGGAACATCCCAGAAAAAACAGAGAATTTAACATTTTGATGGTGATTGGAGTAGTAATGAACAAAAGAGGCAATATTAGTTGATTTTCGAAAGACTGAAAAAGGTGAAATTTCTATCATTTCTATGAACAGTTACATCAAGAAAATTCAAATTACAATTTCTTTCTCCTCTACAGTAAATTTTATAGAAGGGACTAAATTATTGACATTATTAAGGAATTCCTGGAGGTTTTCGTGAACTGGCCAAATACAGAAGATATCATCCACGTATCTAAACCAAATAACTTTTTGGGGCAAAATTCTTGGTAAGAGTTTTGTCTCAAAAAATTCCATGTAAATATTGCTACGGACAGGAGGATAAGGGATTACCCATGGCCATGCCAAACTTTTGTACAAAAAATTCCCCATTGAAACAAAATTTACTATCTTGATACATAACCTTATGAGACTAATGAGATTTGCTACACTTAAGGGAATGTCATGACGCTCTAATTCCTCTTCCAAATATTCAAGTAAGTCATCTACAGGCACTTTTGTAAATAAAGAGACAACATCAAAACTAACCATATTAAAATCATAATTCAAATTTAAACTATTCAATTTGTTTATAAAATCAACATTGTTTTAACATTCGTGTTAGAAATATTTCCTACCAAAGGAGTAAGAATTTTTACAAGCCATTTAGATAAATTATACGAAACTGAGCCCACTGATTTTATGTGTCTTGACTAAACCATACATGTAAGGTAGGGAGGCGCATTGCGGTGTAAACTGTTTAATTAAATAGTCCAAGCCCTTCAAAATGGATTTAATTTGTTTATTAAATGGGAGTTTAACTGTCTGTGTAGGGTCAGACCTCAGTTTCGTATAAGTATCAGTGTCATTTAGCAATGTCATTATTTTACTTATATAATCACTTTTATTCATTATTACCACTGCATTAGATTTATCTGCTTTTGTCACCTTCACTGTTTCGTCTTCTTAATTTTCTTAAAAGCCTGGAGAAATCTCACGGGTACATTAGGGGGAGAAGGTTTACTCATAGCACCATACACAATACCTTTACAAATATTGATATCATCAGGGCATAGGTTTTTGATTCAATTTTTCTAAATAACAAAAGGATTTTGAGATGTCGACACAGTCAAGGTTACCATTAAATACACCAAAGCTTAACCCATATCCCAAAGCCGCTGTCGTAGCACTATCCACTGGTTTGTCAGATAAATTAATCATGAAGTCCACGTTGGCATGCTTAGTCCAGTCGCTTTCAGCAATAAGATTTTTCAGCTTGACTTGGAGCTTCCTTTCAAGACGGTTGCAGCACTTTCTCAATTTTCCGTAGCAATAATCCAGCATCCGATTCTTCCAATCGACAGGAACCGTTCTGATAAAGCTATACCGTCTGCTTCTAAGTGTACGGAACGCATCATCTACTTCCACTTTTGTGATGTCGATGTGTTTCTGAAGTATGATGCGTTGAAACTCGTCGAAAGGTCGCTCTGCTAGGCGAAGAATTCTCATGGTAAAATCGACTTGGGCATATATATACACACACACACACACACACACACACACACACATATATATATATATATATATATATATATATTATATATATATATATATATATATATCGCTAAATTACACTGGTATAACTGCCTTGGATACGCACGTGTCAGGAGTGCGGATATATGAACAGTAACTAAAGGTAACTTATGAACATATAAACGAACTTACAAAATTGGACAGAATCCAAAAAGATAAAAAAGATCGCTATAATATTTTTTCTATAAAAAACTCATTTTAAACGCAAAATTCCCATATAATATTTCACATTAACGGGAAAAAATGTTTTTGTTGCATCCAAAGGTTTTTGTTGCATGTAATGTTAGTACTACAACTACTGTCTATTCGTATGTACAAGATAACAATAAAATGTAAGTGTAACAGCCAAATTACCTGTCATTTTTGAGTGGAACTACCCTAATTACAATGATACCGTGGGCTTTTCGCGTTTCGTTGGACCTCTGTTCTCTTTTCCATTTTTTTATACGTTTTCTATTCTCTTTATGTAAGTAACGTCTGTTCAGTTTTCAATTACATAATAGCAGACATGTGTGATGATATATGTTTTCTAGTTAGGAGTGTAACAAAGAAAAATGAAAATAACGACCAGATTAACGAAATCTTCAATGGAGCTACCAGAGTGCAATACTACTGCGCTTGAAATCAGCTGTTTTCATTTTTTTTTTTTTTTTTTGTTTTTTTGTTCAATTTCTATGTATTCCATGATCTACACACAGTGATTAAATAAAGGAAAAAGTCATGAAAACTGGCTAATTATTATACACCGTACTTTACGAAAATTATACAATTTAAATCTTTAAAAATAACTGAACAACAGTAAAAGCTAAATAAATGTACCAATAGTTTGAAAAGCAAAAGACCGTGAGCGAATCTGCCTCACCCAAAAACACCTGACGACACCTTCATCCCACCTCCCCTTCCCTCCCACCCCTCCCCCACCCCCCCCCACCCCCTCCCCACCTCCACACCTCTCAACAATCAGCCGAATGCCAACAAATGATATTCCCATGGAACCAAATCAGCGTAGAGAAATGGTCAGCTCGTTCAACTGGCTGAGCAGAAGTAAATTTTAGTGTTCCCATCAAGACATTGATCTTCGCTCGCACATCCATCAAAACACATGTGCACCTTTATTTGCAATTGTGTTCATTTGGTGTCAATAAAAGTACAAAAAGGCGTTCTTACCGAGTAGATTGATACCTTCCCCTTTGATATTTCACATGGTTCACAAAAGAATACCAGCTAGTGGCTTATTCAACGTATTGATATTCAGTATGGTAGAATGAAGTGGAAAAAGATTCCAGGCAACAAAAATAAATCAATTCACATGAATATTACAATTTTGTCAGCATAGCTCACTTTTCGGGAATCCTACATAAAGTTAAAGACCATTCCGTTAAAAGGAAACAAAACAGGCTCTATTTCAAAGTTTTACAATGATAAAAAAAAGAAATGCATCCGGAAAAAAGTGCTAAAAAATGCGATTTCCGGATTGTATAGAAACATTTGCATTTGTACTTATAATGTTGCTAGGTAACTTGGCATCATAATACTGTCCATTATTGTTGTTGTTGTCGTTGTCTTTTGTTTTTTAACCATTGAAATCCTTTTACTGTCATATAAGTTATATGGTTTTTATTTTCTTTTATTGTACATGTCGCTGATATTCTTTCTATTTTTTGCTGTGGGTTACAGCTAACGTCATTTTTACCTAACATATAGTAAGGTATGGCTAAACTACATATTTCTTACAAGGCATTAATTTCATAATAAAACTCTCATATAATGAAATGATTATTGCTCGTAATGATTAGGCTTCAATAAATGCAATAATATTTCCCTGAGGCATAAATATTCAATACTAATAAATCCATTACCAAAAATTACCATTTCTTCTTTTTGAAATAAACATTAATATATTTAGTAAAAGCTTCATGGGTTTTCTTTAATACCTTCTTCGCCTGGAGGACAAGTAGTAACATATTCATTTTAAACTTTAGGAAACATCTGTAAAATAGATATTATAGTTTTCCTACGCCTATTTAACTGGCAAAAAACGACATCAGCATTAAATCCAAATTTAAGTACTAGGAAGCTAAACAATCGTACATTAAGCTGAACATGCCAACATATTTTCCTTAATGTCACGAGAAACAAACCGGTGAAACCTTTCATGGCTGTCGAGATATAAAAGATCGCAGGTAAGGCTTTTCTGCACACTCTCGCCCAGTGGTGGCCAAGACAAACATTAGCAAGCAACAATGAAGTTCTGGTTAGTAAAGCCTAAGCGAAACGTTTATCGAGGCAATATGTGAATTACTATACAATAGCTTCCTCTAACGGCCGAAAACATAGATTTGGTCAACTGGAATATGTCATCAATGGTTTCATAACTGTAACGTTTAGGCTATTTCTTACATAATCTTGGTATCTTTATTAATAATAATTCTCTATCTCTCTCTCCTCTCTCTCTCTCTCTCTCTCTCTCTCTCTCTCTCTTTCAATTTACTGATTTAGACTATTCAAATGCAGCAGTAATTTAATATTTAACTTATTTTTATTTTTCAGGTGTTTGCACTCCTAGTGGCTTTAGCTGCGCTTCGAGGTAGAGAAGCGAGAGGCGGAGCAGGTTATGGAGGAGACGGCCACGTGAGCCACCATCATCGTCCCGTCCTATGGATATGGCTATTCTAATCACTATCATAAGCGATCTGCTGATCCTGAGCCTGAGGCTGAACCTTCTATGGCTATGGCTCTTCTTATGGGTATCGGCCAGTCACTTATGGTTACTCTCACGCTATCACAAGAGGTCTGCTGATCCTGAGCCAGAAGCTGAACCTTCCATATGGCTATGGCTCTTCCTATGGGTATCGCCCACCAGTCACCTACGTCTACTCTCACCGCTATCACAAGAGGTCTGCTGATCCTGAGCCAGAAGCTGAACCTCATATGGCTATGGCTCTTCCTATGGATATCGCCCAGTCACCTATGGCTACTCTCAACGCTATCACAAAAGGTCGCTGATCCTGAGCCAGAAGCTGAACCTTCAATATGGCTATGGCTGCTTCCTATGGATATCGCCCAGTCACCTATGGCTACTCTCACCGCTATCACAAAAGGTCTGCTGATCCTGGAGCCAGAAGCCTGAACCATCCTATGGCTATTGCTCTTTCCTTATGGGTATCGCCCAGTCACCTATGGCTACTCTCGCCGCTATCATGGATAAGTACATCGTCAGAGCAAAAGGTCTTACTGATCCATAGCCAACGGGCAAGACTTCTCCAGTTATAGGTTCGGACATACCTATAATTATTCTCGTCCAGTCTACCCATGCCCATCCTATAAACTAATAGCCAAAGAGAAAGACACAGAGGTCTATAGCTAGCAATAGATTTTTATTTTTTGTTGGGTTCATGAATGTTCTGCAACTTCGACGAAAATAATAAAGTATTAATACTATGCAAAGCATTTTTATTGCAGTGCTTCTCTTCACCTTTACTCTTCGGAATTCATTGCTACAAAAGATGTACGAATTTTATATAAAGGATATTATCATTCCTGAACAGACTGAATGTACATAAGGTTTATGCAATTTCTAACTCTAAAATAATTCCTAGGAAAGGGCTATCGGTGGCTGTTATCAACCCCAGTCACAAAAGAAGCACTAAAACTAAAAATAAGTTAACCAATTTGCACCTGGAAAAGTTATAGAAATCCCATAAAATGATTCAAATTACAACTACAGGGGACCTCATTAGGAAACCAAGTTTTTAAAATGGTGAAGACAGAAAAATTGAGGAAAGCAACTTTTTAAAATAAATAATACGCTATATTGCAATATCACCAGTTGCAAATTCACATCGATCTTGCGTGTGTCAAGTAATTCTTACCAAAAAAATCAGCATCCATGAACATTTAAATACGAATTTTAAATGGTTGAGTAATAATGTCAATAAGACTCCGATCTATTCTAATATATGATAACTTTAAAACTTATCATTTCCCTTATGTATTGTATGTATGTATGTATGTATGTATGTATGAGGTATATGTATGTAGCATAAAGGTAGGTTAGTCAGGGGATACAGATAAAAATTTCATACACTATTATACTTTACATATATTCCATAATACATAACAGAAGCACAGCCTACCTTTATGGAATTCATTTCTTGTCCAACCATATTGATCAAGTATTCCCCCTAAAAGATTTCCATTAAATAAATAGAATAATATAAAAAATCTACGATGATTAACCAGTAGTATAATAATATCTAAAAACATTAATAATGGATGTTTCATACTTACTTATATGCATCAGTACTTCACTATCACCACAATGGTAACCACTAAATATGGCAGCTATCATGGAGCAGCATAAGCTGAGTTTTAATGTTTTCCATAGTAATTTTTTACTTTCCGTGTTCTGCCCTTCGTGTTTTTCTATTCATCTGCACTACACTTAATTAAATATTTCTGTTTTTTAGTTTATTAATTTAGTGATGAAAGGAGTGCATGGTGTATGAGTCTATTGAGTCCGAAAGTGATGCTGATGATCTGCTATCGATGAAAGTTTTCGAGGCAGTGGTTCACCCCAGTGGAATGTGGAAGTGAAGCTTTAATCCTCGCTTAATAATGTAATCGAATATGGTCTCGAAGTAGAATATTTGTGTAAGGTTAGTATGAAGCAGATAAACTTAATTTTTTAATTAAAAATTCGAATTTGCAATTTATTTACTAGTCTTTTGGCGATACAAAATGTTTGAAGAATGGGAATAAAAGCTTCTTCAAGAAAATGGGTAAGGTCCTTATGATTGCAATAAGAGGAATCTGCTTTCTACAATGCAAAACAAAAAACACTGCAAATGCAATGCTTGACTCACGTTTTCCAACCGGTACTTCTCTCTCCATCCAAAAAAATATGAAAAGAACGAAGATCTTGACCTGCCATGACAGCAGTCAGCCCCACATAAGTACTAAATATCTCACATTAATCTTACTTATAGATTTTACTAGGCCATACTCGCTACGGTACGTAACTGTAAGTCTTTTTCTCCAAAATAGATATCAGCTGTTCATATTCTATAGCTGCAAGCAAATACGGATCTTACCTAGATGGTCCCCCAAAAAATCCCCCCCCCTTTCCGGAGTAGCTTTCTAAGACTGATATATCTGGGGCTGATTATTCCTTTGATATTTACAGTCTTTTGTTTATATTTTTACCGGCAAATCCCCAACGGGCTTGTGCTAAATACACCTTTGTAAAAGGTGTCACTATTCTAAGAATGATCTGTGAATACAGTTGCAACAACCAACACTGCCTTTGTATTTACATAGGTTTGTTAACTGTAATTTAGCGATTTCTATATATATATATATATATATATATATATATATAGATATATATATATAAAATCGCTAAATTACACTGGTATAACGGTCTGGATACGCAGTGTGTCCCCCCCGGAGTGCGGATATATGAATAGTAGCAAAGGTAAACTTATGAACATGTAAACAAACTACAGAATTGGACAGAATCCAAAAAGATAAAAAGATCTCTATATATTTTTCTCTATAAAAAACTCATTTTAAACGCATAATGGCCATATAATATGTCACATTAACGGCCAAAATGTTATAAAAGAAATTCATCACTGTAGCCCAGTGAAACGGAAATTAATTTCATGCTAAGAATCTAACATCAAGCGCAATTACATCCAAAGGTTTGTGTTGCATGTAATGTTAGTATTAAAATTACTGTCTACTATATGTACAAGAGTAACATAAAATGTAAGTGTAACAGGGCAAATTACCTGTAATTTTTTAGTGGAAGTACCCATAATTACATGACACCGTGCTTTCAAGTTCGTTGGACCTCTGTTCTCTTTTCCATTTTTATGTTTTCTGTCTCTTATATAACGTAACGTCTGTTTCGTTTCCAATTACATAAATAGCCGACATGTGCATGATATATGTTTTCTATGTAGGAAGTGTAACAACGAAAATTAAAATAAACGACCAGATTAACTGAAATTTCAATGGAGCTACCAGAGTGCAATACTACTGCGCTTCAAATCAGCTGTTTTCATTTTTTTTTCTTCTTTTTTGAAATTTCTATGTATTCCATTTATCTATGCACAGTTGATATATAAAGAAAAAAGTCATGAAATTGGCTAAATATTGTACCCCCCCCCCCCCCCCCCCCCGTACTTTACGAAATTATTACAGTTTAATCTTAAAAAAAAGTAACTGAAACAACAGTAAAAGCTAAATAAATGTACCAATAGTTGAAAAGCAAAGACGTGAGCGAATATGCCTCCACCCAAACACTGAAGACACTTTTATCCCACCTCCCCTCCCCCACCCCCTCCCCACTCCACACCTCTCAACAATCAGCCGAATGCCAACAATGATATCCCATGGAAACCAATCAGCGTAGAAAAGGAAATGGTCAGCTCGTTCAACTGGCTGAGCAGAAGTATTTTAGTGTTCCCATCAAGACATTTTGATCTTCGCTCGCCACATCCATCAAAACACATGTGCACCTTTATTGCAATTGTGTTCATTTGTGTCAATAAAACTACAAAACACCTTCTTACCGAGTAGATTGATACCTTCCTTGATAATTTCACATGGTTCACAAAAGAATACAGCTAGTGGCTTATTCAAGCTGTATTGATATTCAGGTATGGTAGAATGAAGTGTAAAAAGATCCAGGCAGCAAATATAAAAATTAAATCATATGAATATTACCAATTTTGTCAGCATAGCTCACTTTTTCGAGATCTATATAAAGTAAGACTGTCGTTAGAAGGAACAACAGGCCTCCTATTTCAAAGTTTACAATGATAAAAAAAAATAAATGCATCCGGAAAATCGCTAAGAATGCGATTTCCGGATTGTATAGAAACATTTGCATTTGTACTTTAAATGTTACTAGGTACCTTGGCATCCATAATACTGTCCATTGTTGTTTTTGTTGTTGTTGTTGTTGTCTTTTGTTTTTAACCATTGAAATCCTTTTACTGTATTTTAGTTGCGAATATGCTGCAACATTTTTATTCAAGATTGTTCATTTTTACTAAAATAGTCATTAGGTAATATGGTTTTTATATTTTTATATTGTGCATGTCGTTAATATTCTTTTTATTTTTGCTGTGGTTACAGCTAACGTCATTTTTACCTAACATATAGTAAGGTATTGCTAACTACATATTTCTACAAGGCTACAAGGTATAATTTCATGTAACTCTCACTATTAATGAAATGATTATTGCTCATAATGATTACGCTTCAATAAATGCAATAATGTATCCCTAAGGCCATAAATATTCAATACTAATAAATCCATTACCAAAAATTACCATTTCTTCTTTTTGAAATAAACATTAATATATTTAGTAAAAGCTTCCTGGGTTTTCTTTAATACCTCCTTCGCCTGGAGGACAAGTCGTAACATATCCATTTAAACTTTAGGAAACATCTGTAAAATAGATATTATAATTTCCTACGCCTATTTCATTGGCAAAAAACCGACATTAGCAATAAATCTAAATTTAAGTTACTAGGAAGCTAAACAATCCGTACATTAAGCTGAATCATGCAACATATTTTCCTCAATGTCACAACAACAAACGGTGAAACATTCTTGGCTGTCGAGTATAAAAGATCGCAGGGAAGGCCTTCCAGCACACTCTCGCCCAGTAGTGGCCAAAGACAACATTAGCAAGCAACAATGAAGTTTCTGGTTGGTAAAGCCTAAGCGAAAAGTTTATCGAGGCAATATGTGAATTACAATATAATAGCTTTCTCTAACGGCCGAAACATAGATTTGGTCAACTGGAATATTTCATCAATTGTTTCATAACTGTAACGTTTTAGGCTATTTCTTACTAATCTTTTGGTATATTATTTAATATAATTCTCTCTCTCTCTCTCTCTCTCTCTCTCTCTCTCTCTCTCTCTCTCTTTCTTTCAATTTACTGATTTAGACTATTCAAATGCAGCAGTAATATAATATTACTTATTATTTTTCAGGTGTTTGCACTCCTAGTGGCTTTAGCTTGCGCTTCCGAGGTAGAGAAGCGAGAGGCGGAGCCAAGTTATGGAGGATACGGCCACGTGAGCCACCATCATCGTCCTTCCTATGGATATGGCTATTCTAATCACTATCATAAGCGATTCTGGCTTGATCATGAGCCTGAGGCTGAACTTCTCCCTATGGCTATGGCTTCTTCTTATGGGTATCGGCCTAGTCACCTATGGCTACTCTCACCGCTATCACAAGAGGTCTGCTGATCCTGAGCCAGAAGCTGAACCTTCCTATGGCTATGGCTCTTCTTATGGGTATCGCCCAGTCACCTATGGCTACTCTCACCGCTATCACAAGAGGTCTGCTGATCCTGAGCCAGAAGCTGAACCTTCCTATGGCTATGGCTCTTCTTATGGGTATCGCCCAGTCACCTATGGCTACTCTCGCCGCTATCATGGATAAGAACATCGTCAGCGCAAAAGGTCTACTGATCCACAGCCAACGGCAAGACCTTCTCCCAGTTATAGGTTCGGACATACCTATAATTATTCTCGTCTAGTCTACCACTGCCCATCCTATAACTAATAGCCAAAGAGGAAAGACACAGATGTCTATAGCTAGCAATAGATTTTTATTTTTTGTTAGTTCATGAATGATCTGCAACTTCGACAAAGTAATAAAGTACTAATACTATACAAGTCATTTTTATTTCAATGCTTCTCTTCACGTTTCTCTTCGGTATTCATTGCTACAAAAGATGTAGGAATTTTAAATAAGGATATTATCATTCCTGAACAGACTGAATGTACATAAGGTTTTATGCAATTTCTAGCTATAAAATAATTCCTAGGAAGGGCTATCGGAGGCTGTTATCAACCCCAGTCACAAAAGAAGCGTTAGAACTAAATAAGTTAACCAATTTGCACCTGGAGAAGTTATAGAAATCCCCAATAAAATGCATCAAATTACAACTATAGGGGACGTCATTAGGAAACCAAGTTTTTAAAATGGGTGAAGACAGAAAAATTGAGGAAAGCAACTTTTTAAAATCAAATAATACGATATATTGCAATATCACCAGTTGCAAATTCACATCGATCTTGCGTATGTCAAGTAATTCTTACCAAAAAATCACGCATGAACATTTAGATACGAATTTTAATTGGTTGAGTATTACGGCAATAACACTCTGATCTATATTCTAATCTATGATAACTTTAAAACTTTCATCATTTCCCTTATGTATGTATGCACAGTCGACCTTTATGGGATTCATTCTTGTCCACCATATTTATCAAGTATCTAAAAGATTTCCATTAAATAAAAATGAATAATTTAAAAAATCTACACTGATTAACTAGTAGATATAATAATATCTAAAAATATTAATAATGGATGCTTCATACTACTTTTGTGCATTCAGTACTTCACTACCACACAATGGTAACCACTAATATTGGCAGCTATCATGGAACAGCATAAGCCTGAGTTTAATGTTTTTCCATAGCAATTTTTTTCTTTACCGTGTGCCCTTCGTGTTTTTCATTCATCTGCACTACACTTAATTAAAGATTTCTGTTCTGTAGTTTATTAATTTAGTGATGAAAGGAGTAAATAATGGTGTGTGTTGAGTGAATTTTGTTCGACGTGATGCTGATGATCTGCTGAAGATGCAAGTTTTCCGAGCGGTGGTTCACCCCTAGTGAATGTGGAAGTGAAACTTTAATTCTCGTTGATAATGTAATCGAATATGGCCTGTGCCAAAAACCGAAGTAGAATATATATAAGGTAAGTATTAAGCAGAGAAACTTCATTTATTAATCAAAACTTCGAATTTAATGATTTTACTCGTCTTCGAAGATAAAAATGTTGCTGAAGCTGGAATAAGCCTTCCTCAAAAAGAAAGTTGGTAAGGTCCTTATGATTGCAATATGAGGAATCTGCTTCTGCAATGCAACTAACACTGCAAATGCAACTCCTGACTTCCGCTTTCCAAGTACTTCACTCTCCACCCAAAAGATATGATAGAACGAAGATCTTGACCTACACGATAGCATTTAGTCCCACATAAGAACTTAAATATTTCACAGTAATTTTACTTATAGATTTTACTAGGCGTATCCTTGCTAAGGTTGCATATCTACAAGTCTTTTTCTCCAAAATATGATATCAGCTGTTCATATTATATAGCTGCACGCAAATACGGATCTTACCTATATAGTGACCCCCCAAACAGTTTCGGGAGTCGCTATCTAAGACTATATTCCTTGGGGATTATATTAGAGTTCAAGGTGATAATAATTTTTGGTGAATTTGGTGATACTGGTGATACTGATATTGGTGATACGATAATGACATGGGTTCTTGTAATGATACTAAGGATGTGATTTGTGAATATGGGAGGTACTAACCACAAATTTAATGGTGTTTTATAGGAGGATGTTGTGTTAATGACCTGTTCAAAGACTGTTGTAAAAGTCGAATTGAGAATACCTACTGGTCTTCTTTTGCCCGGGTGTTTTTTTTTTTTTTTTTTCTGTGATAGCCCTAGAGTTTTCCCCCTTTTTTATGGGTTCAGCAGATAATTTGCTTGAAGTCTACGTGAGTTACAAATGTTACAGTGTCACGGGAATGGTTAACAGTGCCATTGGCTTTTCTTTCCCCTTTTTTGGACGTTAGCCATCGCTGACGTGAGTTTTTTTATATACATGGGTAAATTGAATTTATTTTTCTCACCGAATAGTTTGTGTAAATTTTTCAATATCTCAGTTCATGACTTGGAATCATTGTTCGGGAATGTGATATAATTTCAGCCGTTTGATGCTGCAGAGAGATTTAGGGGAGAATTTTTGCATTTTTTAATGTGTACATAGTGGCTCTACATTTTTTTTCTCTTGATATTTGTGTTCCTGAAATTGTTGGCCTCTTGCACAATTGTGTTTGTGGCAACTTTGCCAAGAGATTGGAAACTTGATTAAGTTTCTGGTGGTCTGTGCCGTAGTAAATATGGGGGAGCCTTTGCTTACACATTTTGGATTTGTAGGTTTGGTTGTAATGAGTTATGGCACACTGAGGTTATTTTCTAGAATTTCCTGGGCAATTGTATTTGCCAAGTTTTTGCCCTTCTCAGCAGTTATGCTAAACAGAGTTTATAGTTTTTGACTGTAACATTGAGCTCCTTAGAGATGCTTTTCGAGGTTAATTTACTGAAGAATTGGAGATATAATATTTTGGCAATGTGATATTTTGTTTTGTTGGAGATAGTCTAGAGTTTAGGCCTATGGTGGTAAGAGCTATGTTTAGTTCAATTATTTTTGCAGTTATTTTGGTGCAAATGGAAACCCTTGTGAGAGGAGATATGTGGTAATATTTTTGAGTGTATCAGCTGGACGCTTTGAGTGCATTTTTCGGCGACAGTTTCTTTTTTAGTATCCTGCTTGAAGTGTAATAATACGTTTTTTGATACTTGTTTTTATTCCATATGTGGTTATTGGTGAAATAGAAGGGAATATGGTGATATGGGGTTTTTGGTGAAATGGAGGGGAATATTTTTATTGCCGGAGTCATATTTTTATTGATATGGTGATATATGGGTGACATTAATCTTTGGTGGTGAATT
>NC_061110.1:84460241-84467741 GCF_015104395.2 Macrobrachium nipponense | reverse complement strand
AAAGCTAAATAAATGTACCAACAGTTTGAAAAGCAAAAGACCGTGAGGGAATATGCCTCCACCTACACACCTTTCTAATCCACCTCCCCTTCCTCACCCCCTCCCCACCTCCACTCCTCTCAACAATCAGCCGAATACCAACAATGACATACCCATGGAACCAATCAGCATAGAGAAATGCTCAGCTCGTTTACCTGGCTGAGCAGAAGTAATTTTTGTGGTCCCATCAAGACATTTTGATCTTCGCTCGCGCATCCATCAACACATGTGCACCTTTATTTGCAATTGTGTCATTTGGTGTCAATAGAACTACACAAACGCGTTCTTACCGAGTAGATTACTGCCTTTCCTTTGATATTTCACATGGTTGACTAAAGAATATCGAAAGTGGCTTGTTCAAATGAATTTATATTCAGTATGGTAGAATGAAGTGGAGAAAATCCAGGCAACAAATAAATAAATTCACATAAATACTAGAAGTTTTTTCAGCATAGCTCACTTTTCGGGAATCCTGCATAAAGTTGAAGACAGTCCGTGAGAAGGAACAAAAGCTCCTATTTCAAAAATTACCATGATAAAAAAATGCATCGGGAGATTCGCTAAAAATGCGATTTCCAGATTATATTGAAACATCTGCAAATGTACTTATAAATGTTGCTAGGTAACTTGGCATCATAATCCTGTCCATTGTTGTTGTTGTCATTTTTTTAACTATTGAAATTCTTCTACTGTATTTTAGCAACGAATCTGCTGCAACTTTTTCATTCAAGATTGTGTATTTTTACTAAAATTGTCAAATGAGTTATTTTGTTTTTGTTTATTTTTTTTAGGTTTTATTGTACATGCCGTCAATTTTATTTTTATTTTTGCTGCCATTGCGGATAGCGTCATTTTTAAAAGGCATTAATTTCATATAACTCTTACTATTAATGAAATGGTTATTGCTCGTAATGATTAGGTTTCAATAAATGCATTAATGTTTCCCTGAGGTATAAATGTTCAATAAAAACAAAATAAACAAAAAAATCCATTACCAAAAATCAATATTTCTTCTTATTTGAAATAAACATTTATATATTTAGTAAAAGTTCATGGGTTTTATTTAATACCGCCTTCGCCTGAAGGACAAGTCGTCACATATTCATCTGAACTTTAGGAAACAGCTGTAAATAGATAATTTCCTAAGAAACGTCACGTCAAGTTTCAAGGAAGCTAAACAACCCGTACATTAAGTTGGAAGATACCTGCTCTTAGCCACCTACGAATCATGTAACATATTTTCCTCAATGTCACGACAACAACGGTGAAACTTTCTTGTCTGTAGAGTATAAAATGATTGCAAGAAAGGCCTTCCTGCACACTCTCGTCCAGCAGTGGCCAAAGACAACTTCAGCAAGCAACAATGAAGATTTTGGTTGGTATAGTATAACTGTAATGTTTAACCAAACAATATGCGAATTACTATACAAAAAAATCATCTAAAAGCCGAAACATACATTTTGTCAACTTGAATATCTCTTTAATAGTTTTCATAACTGTAATTTTTCGGCTATCTCTTAAAGTAGTCATTGGTATCTTATTCAATATAATTCTCTCTTTCTCTTTCTCTCTCTCTCTCTCTCTCTCTCTCTCTCTCTCTCTCTCTCTCTCTCTCTTTCAATTTACTGATTTAGACAATTGAAATGCAGCAGTAATTTAATATTACTTATTGTTTTTCAGGTGTTTGCACTCCTAGTGGCTTTAGCTTGCGCTTCCGAGATAGAGAAGCGAGAGGCGGAGCCAGGTTATGGAGGATATGGCCACGTGAGCCACCATCATCGTCCTTCCTATGGATTTGGCTCTTCTAATCACTATCATAAGCGATCTGCTGATCCTGAGCATGAGGCTGACCCTTCCTATGGCTATGGCTTCTTCTTATGGGTATCGGCCAGACACTTATGGTTATTCTCACCGTTATCACAAGAGGTCTGCTGATCCTGAGCCAGAAGCTGAACCTTCATATGGCTATGGCTTTCTTCTATGGGTTTCGCCCAGTCACCTATGGCTACTCTCACCGCTATCACAAGAGATCTGCTGATCCTGAGCCAGAAGCTGAACTTCCTATGGCTATGGCTCTTTCCTATGGGTTTCGCCCAGTCACCTATGGGGCTATTCTCACCGCTATCACAAGAGGTCTGCTGATCCTGAGCCAGAAGCTGAACCTTCCTATGGCTATGGCTCTTCTTATGGGTATCGCCCAGTCACCTATGGCTATTCTCACCGCTATCACAAGAGGTCTGCTGATCCTGAGCCAGAAGAAGAACCTTCCTATGGCTATGGCTCTTCTTATGGGTATCGCCCAGTCACCTATGGCTATTCTCACGCTATCACAAGAGGTCTGCTGATCCTGAGCCAGAAGCTGAACCTTCATATGGCTATGGCTCTTCCTTTTGGGTATCGCCCAGTCACCTATGGCTACTCTCACCGCTATCACAAGAGATCTGCTGATCCTGAGCCAGAAGCTGAACCTTCCTATGGCTATGGCTCTTCCTATGGGTTTCGCCCAGTCACCTATGGCTATTCTCACCGCTATCACAAGAGGTCTGCTGATCCTGAGCCAGAAGCTGAACCTTCCTATGGCTATGGCTCTTCTTATGGGTATCGCCCAGTCACCTATGGCTATTCTCACCGCTATCACAAGAGGTCTGCTGATCCTGAGCCAGAAGAAGAACCTTCCATCCTATGGCTATGGCTCTTCTTATGGGTATCGCCCAGTCACCTATGGCTATTCTCACCGCTATCACAAGAGGTCTGCTGATCCTGAGCCAGAAGCTGAACCTTCATATGGCTATGGCTCTTCCTTTGGGTATCGCCCAGTCACCTATGGCTACTCTCACCGCTATCACAAGAGATCTGCTGATCCTGAGCCAGAAGCTGAACCTTCCTATGGCTATGGCTTTTCTTATGGGTATCGCCCAGTCACCTATGGCTACTCTCACCACTATCACAGATAAGAACATCGTCAGCGCAAAAGGTCTACTGATCCACAGCCAACGGCAAGACCTTCTCCCAGTTATAGGTTCGGACATACCTATAATTATTCTCGTCCAAGTTCTACCCACCGCCCAACCTATAACTAATAGCCAAAGAGGAAAGACACAGATGTCTATAGCTAGCATAGATTCTAAGTTTTTTGTTAGTTCATGAATGTTCTGCAATTTCGACGAAATAATAAAGTATTAATACTATCAAGTCATTTTTATTTCAGTGCTTCTCTTCACTTTTCTCTTCGGAATTTATTGCTACAAAAGATGTAGGAATTTTGAATAAGGATATTATCATTCCTGAACAGACTGAATGTACTTAAGGTTTTATGCAATTCTAGCTCTAAAATAATTCCTAGGAAAGGCTATCAGAGGCTGTTATCAACCCCAGTCACAAAAGAAGTGCTAGAACTTAATAAGTTGACGAATTTGCACCTGGAGAAATTATAGAAATCCCCATAAAATGCATCAAATTGCAACTATAGGGGATCTCATTAGGAAACCAAGCTTTATAAGGTGGGTGAAGACAGAAAAATTGAGGAAAGAAACTTTTCAAAATTAAACAATACCATATATTAAAACATCAGCAATTGCAAATGTACATCGATCTTGCATGTGTCAAGTAATAGCTACCAAATAATCAAGCACGAACATTTAGATACGAATTTTAAATGGCTGAGTAATAACTGCAATAAGACTGATCTATATTCTAATCTATGATAACTATAAAACTTTAATTATTTCCCTTATGTATGTATGTATGTATGTATGTATGTATGTATGTATGTATGTATGTATGTATGTATGTATGTATGTATGTATGTATGGCTGTATGTCTGTATGTAGCCGAAGTATGTATAAAGGTAGTCGGGGGATACAGATCAATTTTATATACTATGATAGTATTATACCATAGTGATCAAGTATATAAAAGCATTGCTTTAAACAAAATAGAATAATTTAAAAACTTGCACTGATTAACTAGTACGTAGATATAAAAATATCTAAAAACTTTAATAAAGGATGCTTCAAACTACTTTTGTGTATTCAGTACTTCACTACCACACAATGGTAACCAACAATATTGGCAGCTATCATAGAGCGCAAAAAGCCTAAAAATTATGTTTTCCATAGTAATGTTTTACTTTACCATGCACCCTTTATTGTTTTTTTATTCATCTGCACTATACTTAGTTAAAGATTTCTGTTTTGTAGTTTATTAATTTAGTCATTACTTTCTGGCCAGTTTTAATTGTCATTTGTTCTGTTTTCAGGTCCCATATTTATACGCTGTCATGTATTATACTATTTGTATACTCTCATTTTCCATCGTAAAAGAATACATTTAGTATGTTAAATAACAGCATATAAATATGGAACCTGAAAAACAGAACAGCTGAAAATTAAAACTGACTAGGAAGTAATGAACAAATTGAAAAACCACAAAACAGGTAACATCCTATAAGTGTAGTAGATATACATAAAAAAATACAAAGTGAAAAGGTAAAGTATTAATAGAATTATGGAAAACCTTGTGCTCAGGTTTGTGGGTTCTCCGTGATGGCTGCCAATATTGGTGGTCACCAAGGTGTGGCAGTGAAGCATGGAATGCACAATAATGACAGCTGGGCTCCTTTTGGCTCTTATGTGCATAAAAGCAATAGGAAGACCCGGACCATATTAAAACAAAGTGATGGAAGGACGAAGATGGGCGGAGATTGTGAAAGACGAAAAATTTGAATGATTGAGGTGGTGGATTTCATGGAAGGTTTTCCAATTAATTTTATTGTTTTTGCTGCAGCAGATCCTTCGTCTGCGTTTGTTATTATCAGTAAAACTTAAATATTTCACCAATACACGTGACGACGCCTATCATCCCCTCCCCTCTAACCCCACCACCCCATTCCCACACCTCTTATCAATCAGGCGAATCCCAACAAAGATATTCGCATTGAACCAATCAGAGACAATGCTCAGCTCGTTCACCAGGCTGAGCCGAAATATTTTTTGTGGTACCATCAAGACATTTTGATCTTCGCTCGCACATTCATCAACACGTGCACTTTTATTTACAATTATGTCATTTGGTGTCAATAAAACTACAAAAACGCGTTCTTACCGAGTAGATTCTTACCTTATAAATGTTACTAGGAAGCTTAGCATCATAATACTCTCCATTGTTGCCGTTGTGCTATTAGGCAACTTGACATCATAATACTTTCCTTTATTGTTCGTTTTTTTTGTTTTACCATTGAAATCCTTCAACTTGTATTTTAGAAGCAAATCTGCTGCAACAATTTCAAATGACTTATATTTTTTGTATTCTTTATATTTATTTGTTTCTTGTAGATGGGGTTAATTTTCCTTTTATTTTTTTCTGCCATTACAGATAGCGTCATTTTTACCTAAGATATAGTAGGATATTGCTAACTAAATATTTCTTACCAGGCATTAATTTCATATATCTCTCACTATAAATGAAATGGTTATTGCTCGTAATAATTAGGCTTCATTAAATGCAATTATATTTCGCTGAGGCATAAATGTTCAATACTAATAAATCCATTAACAAAAATTAACATTTCTTCTCATTTTAAAAAAACATTAATATATTTAGTGAAAGCTTTATCGGTTTCCTTGAATACCCCCTGAAGGACAAGTGGTCACATATTAATTTGAACTTAAGGAAACAGCTGTCAATGGATCATTTCCTTAAGTAACGTAAACGTAACGTTTCAAGGAAGCTAAAACAACCTGTACATTAAGCTGAAAGATACCTGCTCTTAGCCTCCTACAGATCACGTAACATAATTTCCATCAATGTCACGACAACAAAGGTGAAACTTTCTTGGCTGTCGAGTATCAAAAGAGAAGCAGGAAAGGCCTTCCTGCACACTCTCGCCCAGCAGTGGCCAAAGATAACATCAGCAAGCAACAATGAAGTTTCTGGTTGGTATAGTCTAACTATAATGTTTAACCAAACAATATGTGAATTACTATACAAAAATTCTTTAAAAGCCGAAATATACATTTAGTCAACTTGAATAAATGTTTAATGGTTTTCATAACTGTAATTTTTAGGCTATCTCTTAAAGTAGTCATTGGTATCTTATTCAATATAATTCTTCTCTCTCTCTCTCTCTCTCTCTCTCTCTCTCTCTCTCTCTCTCTCTCTCTCTCTCTCTCTCTCTCTCTCTCTTTCAATTTACTGATTTAGACTATTCAAATGCAGCAGTAATTTAATATTACTTATTATTTTTCAGGTGTTTGCACTCCTAGCGGCTTTAGCTTGCGCTTCCGAGATAGAGAAGCGAGAGGCGGAGCCAGGTTATGGAGGATACGGCCACGTGAGCCACCATCATCGTCCTTCCTATGGCTATGGCTATTCTAATCACTATCATAAGCGATCTGCTGATCCTGAGCCTGAGGCTGAACCTACCTATGGCTATGGCTCCTTCCTGTGGGCATCGCCCAGTCACCTATGGTCTACTCTCACCGCTATCACAAGAGGTCTTGCTGATCCTGAGCCCAGAAGCTGAACCTTCATATGGCTATGGCTCTTCATATGGGTATCGCCCAGTCACCTATGGCTACTCTCACCGCTATCACAAGAGGTCTGCTGATCCTGAGCCAGAAGCTGAACCTTCATATGGCTATGGCTCTTCCTATGGGTATCGCCCAGTCACCTATGGCTACTCTCACCGCTATCACAAAAGGTCTGCTGATCCTGAGCCAAAAGCTGAATCTTCATATGGCTCCTGGCTCTTCCTATGGATCTCGCCCCAGTCACCTATGGCTACTCTCACCGCTATCACAAGAGGTCTGCTGATCCTGAGCCAGAAGCTGAACCTTCCTATGGTTATGGCTCTTCCTATGGATATCGCCCAGTCACCTATGGCTACTCTCGCCGCTATCATGGATAAGAAAATCGTCAGCGCAAAAGGTCTACTGACCAAGAGCCAACAGCAAGACCTCCCAGTTATAGGTTCGGACATACCTATAATTATTCTCGTCTAGTCTACCTCTGCCCATCCTATAACTAACCGCCAAAGCGGAAAGACACAGATGTCTATAGCTAGCAATAGATTTTTATTTTTTGTTAGTTCATGAATGTTCTGCAACTTCGACGAAATAATAAAGTATTAATACTATACAAGTCATTTTTATTTCAGTGCTTCTCTTCACCTTTCTCTTCGGAATTCATTGCTGCAAAAGATGTAGGAATTTTAAATAAGGACATTATCATTACTGAGCAGATGATGTACATAAGGTTTTATGCAATATCTAGCTCTAAAATAATTCCTAGGAAGGGCTATCGGAGGCTGTTATCAACCCCAGTCACAAAAGAAGCGTTAGAACTAAATAAGTTAACCAATTTGCACCTGGAGAAGTTATAGAAATCCCCCATAAAATGCATCAAATTACAACTATAAGGGACGTTATTAGGAAACTAAGTTTTTAAGATGGGCGAAGACAG
>NC_061110.1:84447741-84455241 GCF_015104395.2 Macrobrachium nipponense | reverse complement strand
TTCACGTTCGATGGACCTCTGTTCTCTTTTTCCATTTTTATATGTTTTCTGTCTCTTTATGTAACGTAACGTCTGTTCAGTTTCAATTACATAATTAGCCGACATGTGTGCATGATATATGTTTTCTATGTAGGAGTGTAACAAGAAAATGAAAATAACGACCAGATTAACTGAAATCTTCAATGGAGCTACCAGAGTGCAATACTACTGCGCTTCGAATTCAGCTGTTTTCATTTTTTTTCTTTTTTTTTTGCAATTTCTATGTATTCCATTATCTACGCACAGTTGATTATATAAAGAAAAAAGTTCTTGAATTGGCTAATTATTATACACCGTACTTACGAAATATAAATGTTTAATCTTAAAAAAAAATAACTTAAAAACAGTAAAAGCTAAATAAATGTACCAATGCAATAGTTTGAAAAGCAAAAGACCGTGAGCGAATCTGCCTCCACCCAAACACCTGACGACACCTCTCATCCCCCTCCCACCTCCCCTCCCCCTCCCCAACCCCTACCTCCACACCTCTCAACAATCAGCCGAATGCCAACAATGATATTCCCATTGAACCAATCAGCATAGAGAAATGCTCAGCTCGTTCATCTGGCTGAGCAGAAGTAATTTTAGTGTTCCCATCAAGACATTTTGATCTTCGCTCGCACATCCATCAACACATGTGCACTTTTGTTTACAATTGTGTCATTTGGTGTCAATAAAACTACACAAACACCTTCTTACCGAGTAGATTGATATCTTCCCTTTGGTATTTCACTTGGTTCACAAAAGAATACCAGCTAGTGGCTTATTCAAGCTGTATTGATATTCAGTATGGTAGAATGAAGTGGAAAAGATCCAGGCACCAAATAAATAAATTCACATGAATATTACCAATTTCGTCAGCATAGCTCACTTTTCGGGAACCTTACATATAGTAAAGACAGTCCGTTAGAAGGAACAACAGGCTCCTATTTCAAAGTTTACGATGATAAAAATAAATGCATCCGGAAAATCGCTAAAAATGTGATTTCCGGATTGTACAGAAACATTTGCATTTGTGCTTATAATGTTACTAGGTAACTTGGCATCATAATACTGTCCATTGTTGTTGTTGTTGTTGTTGTCTTTTTTTTAATCATTGAAATCCTTTTTCTGTATTTTAGCTGCGAATATGATGCAACATTTTCATTCAAGATTGTACAATTTTACTAAAATTGTCATATAAGTTATATGGTTCTTATTTTTTTTTTTTTTCTTTTTGTACATGTCATTAACGTCATTTTTACCTAACATATAGTAAGGTATTGCTAACTACATATTTCTTACAAGGCATTCATTTCAAATAACTCTCACTATTAATGAAATAATTATTGCTCGTAATGATTAGGCATCAATAAATGCAATAATGTTTCCCTGAAGCATAAATATTCAATACTAATAAATCCATTACCAAAAATTACCATTTCTTCTTTTTGAAATAAACATTAATATATTTAGTAAAAGCTTCATGGGTTTTCTTTAATAACTCCTTCGCCTAGAGGACAAGTCGTAACATATTCATTTAAACTTTAGGAAACATCTGTAAAATAGATATTATAATTTCCTACGCCTATTTCATTGGCAAAAAACCGACATCAGCATTAAATCTAAATTTAAGTTACTAGGAAGCTAAACAATCCTTACTTTGAGCTGAATCATGCAACACATTTTCCTCAATGTCACGACAACAAACGGTGAAACATTCTTGGCTGTCGAGTATAAAAGATCGCAGGGAAGGCCTTCCAGCACACTCTCGCCCAGTAGTGGCCAAAGACAACATTAGCAAGCAACAATGAAGTTTCTGGTTGGTAAAGCCTAAGCGAAAAGTTTATCGAGGCAATATGTGAATTACAATATAATAGCTTTTTCTAACGGCCGAAACATAGATTAGGTCAACTGGAATATTTCATCAATGGTTTCATAACTGTAACGTTTAGGCTACTTCTTACATAATCTTTGGTATCTTATTTAATATAATTCTCTCTCTCTCTCTCTCTCTCTCTCTCTCTCTCTCTCTCTCTCTCTCTCTCTCTCTCTCTCTCTCTCTCTCTCTTTCAATTTACTGATTTAGACTATTCAAATGCAGCAGTAATATAATATTACATATTATTTTTCAGGTGTTTGCACTCCTAGTGGCTTTAGCTTGCACTTCCGAGGTAGAAAAGCGAGAGGCGGAGCCAGGTTATGGAGGATACGGCACGTGGAGCCACCATCATCGTCCTCCTATGATAGGATGGCTATTCTAATCACTATCATAAGCGATCTGCTGATCCTGAGCCTGAGGCTGAACCTTCCTATGGCTATGGCTCTTCTTATGGGTATCGGCCAGTCACTTATGGCTACTCTCACCGCTATCACAAGAGGTCTGCTTATCCAGAGCCAGAAGCTGAACCTTCATATGGCTATGGCTCTTCTTATGGGTATCACCCAGTCACCTATGGCTACTCTCACCGCTATCACAAGAGGTCTGCTGATCCTGAGCCAGAAGCTGAACCTTCATATGGCTATGGCTCTTCCTATGGGTATCGCCCAGTCACCTATGGCTACTCTCACCGCTATCACAAGAGGTCTGCTGATCCTGAGCCAGAAGCTGAACCTTCAATATGCTATGGCTCTTCCTATGGGTATCGCCCAGTCACCTATGGCTACTCTCACCGCTATCACAAGAGGTCTGCTGATCCTGAGCCAGAAGCTGAACCTTCATATGGCTATGGCTCTTCCTATGGGTATCGCCCAGTCACCTATGGCTACTCTCACCGCTATCACAAGAGGTCTGCTGATCCTGAGCCAGAAGCTGAACCTTCCTACAGCTATGGCTCTTCTTATGGGTATCGCCCAGTCACCTATGGCTACTCTCGCCGCTATCATGGATAAGTACATTGTCAGCGCAAAAGGTGTACTGATCCACAGCCAACGGCAAGACCTTCTCCCAGTTATAGGTTCAGACATACCTATAATTATTCTCGTCCAGTCTACCACTGCCCATCCTATAACTAATAGCCAAAGAGGAAAGACACAGATGTCTATAGCTAGCAATAGATTTTTATTTTTTGTTAGTTCATGAATGTTCTGCAACTTCGACAAAGTAATAAAGTATTAATAATATACAAGTCATTTTTATTTCAGTGCTTCTCCTCACGTTTCTCTCCGGTGTTCATTGCTACAAAAGATGTAGGAATTTTAAATAAGGATATTATCATTCCTGAACAGACTGAATGTACATAAGTTTTTATGCAATTTCTAGCTATAAAATAATTCCTAGGAAGGGCTATCGGAGGCTGTTATCAACCCCAGTCACAAAAGAAGCGTTAGAACTAAATATGTTAACCAATTTGCACCTGGAGAAGTTATAGAAATCCCCAATAAAATGATCAAATTACAACTACAGGGGACGTCATTAGGAAACCAAGTTTTTAAAATGGGTGAAGACCGAAAAATTGAGGAAAGCAACTTTTTAAAATCAAATAATACGATATATTGAAATATCACCAGTTGCAAATTCACATAGATCTTGCGTATGTCAAGTAATTCGTACCAAAAAATCAAGCATGAAGATTTAGATACGAATTTTAAATGGTTGAGTAATAACGGCAATAACACTCTGATCTATATTCTAATCTATGATAACTTTAAAACTTTCATCATTTCCCTTATGTATGTATGTATGTATATATGTATGTATGTATAAACGTAGTCAGGGGATACAGATAAATTTCATACACTATTATACTATTACATATATTCCTTAATACCATACAGAAGCACAGCCGACCTTTATTGATCAAGTATCTAAAAGATTTCCATTAAATAAAATATAATAATTTAAAAAATCTACGCTGATTAACTAGTACATATAATAATATCTAAAAACATTAATAATGGATGCTTCATACTACTTTTGTGCATTCAGTACTTCACTACCACACAATGGTAACCACTAATATTGGCAGCTATCATGGAGCAGCATAAGCCTGAGTTTAATGTTTTCCATAGCAATTTTTTTCTTTACTGTGTGCCCTTCGTGTTTTTTATTCATCTGCACTACACTTAATTAAATATTTCTGTTCTGTAGTTTATTAATTTAGTGATGAAAGGAGTGCATGGTGTGTTGAGTGAATTTTGGTTCGACGTGATGCTGATGATCTGCTGAAGATGCAAGTTTTTTTAATTAAAACTCGTCTGTCGAGGATAAAAATGTTGCTGAAGCTGGAATAAGCCTTCCTCAGGAAAGTAGGGATGGTCCTTATGTTTGCAATATGAGGAATCTGCTTCTGCAATGCAACATAAAACTGCAAATGCAATTCCTGACTTCCGTTTTCCAAGGTACTTCTCTCTCCACCCAAAAGATATGATTGAACTAAGATCCTGACCTCCATGATAGCATTCAGTCCCACATAAGAACTAAATATTTCACAGTAATTTTACTTATAGATTTTACTAGGAGTATCCTCACTAAGGTTGCGCATCTACAAGTCTTTTTCTCCAAAATATGATATCAGCTGTTCATATTATATAGCTGCACGCATATACGGATCTTACCTATATAGTGACCCCCCATACAGTTTCGAGAGTCGCTATCTAAGACTATATTCCTTGTGCCTGATTATCCTTATGATATTTACAGTCTTTTGTTTATGTTTTTACGGCAATCCCCAATGGGCTTGTGCAAAATACGCCTTTGTAAAAGGTGGTCTCTGACTCACTATCTCAGAGTGATCTGTGAATACAATTGCCACAACGAAAACGGCCTTTGTCATTACGTAGGTTTGTTAACTGCAACCAAATTTGTAGTACATCTAATTTTCGTTTACTCGGGGAGTAAGCATACAAACTAAATTGTTGTTGTTGGGATGGGATGGGATGCGGGGGGGATGGGAATGGCCTATGGAAAAGCCTAAAAAGTTCTGAAAACGGTGTTTCGCCTAAAATTAAAGATACAGGAATTTCAGGATAGGATATGTTTTTTTTATTTATTGGAATGAAAATGTAAAAAATAAATATGTTAAAAAGTACAGAAAAATTATTTCGAATAAAGTATAGTGTAATCATTTCCTCCCATTCGAAATGAAACAAACCATATCCTAATATTAAAAAGGAGCCCATTTCGGTTGCAGATAATAATTGCCTTAAAAAAATATAAGAAGCAGAAGTAAGGTCTTATCTCCTTAGCAGCGCACTGGTGTTAATGCTGAAAAAAAAATATAAATATCAGAAGGTCAATTTATGAGTCAGTGGAACGATCTTATGTGTTATATAAAAGAGGAATGTATTAAGACAATATATTTAGATACCTTTGTAATGTGAGATGCTGTGACTTTCATAGAATGTAGGGGTCAGCAGTTTAGCTTCTCCTTAAAGACAGTGCCGGAGGTGACAAGCTTACGAAATGCTGATGTATCTTTTTGAGTGGTGTGATGTCAAAATTGCTGTCTGTGCAGATCAGTGCCTGTCCTGTCGCTATGGGCGCTTGATGCAGAGGTGACTTCTGAAACTGTATACAGGCGCTTCCTGGGTGTGAACAATGTGCGTGAGTCCGTACGTGTGGCGAGCTTTTCCCCTACATATGAGAGTGTAAGGTAACCAAGATGGGAGATCTGTACAAGAGAGGCGAGAAGCGAAGGTGGCTTCTTCGAACAGTATTTTTATTATAAAGTGTTTGTGAATATTGTGTTGAATGGGTAAGCATAATTATTTTTGTCCAAAAGTGTGGCTTGTCTGTATTTGAATATTTATTTCAAAGATGTTCTATTTCATATGATCTTTTGATTTTAATCTTGTGCTTATCGAGGTGTTCTCCTGTCTTCCAACAGGCGGTTCTGGAGAAAGGGGAACTGATCTGAGAAAGGGGAACTGACTTAATTGATATGGGAACTTAAATAATGTGTCATGGTGTTACTATGGACTGTTGTGACTTTTCCAGTTTCATGACTAAAATGAAGTTGGTTATTCTGGGGAATATGGAGTGGGTTATTTGAGTTCAATCTTTCATTTAATCTTTGTTAAGAACCTGAGTCTATTTAGCTAATACTTTGTTCTTAAATAAATGTATATTTTTGTAAGTTCACATGTCTGATTTAATGGCCCTAGGTAATGGAGGGGAGTGTTTTGTGGAGAGAGAGAGATGGATGGAGAGAGAGAGAGAGAGAGTTGTTGGGAATGGAGAGAGAGAGATGGGGGGAGGCCGGTGTTGCCAGTGCTTTAGAGGCACGATACATTGCTACCTTTTAAAATAGAAAAACCGAGATTAGATTCTAATCTTGGTTAAAGTTGGTGGCAGCGTGTTTGAACTGTATTATGCATTTTGTGAGATTAATGGCAGCTTAAAGAGGCTGTTTTGAGAGAGTCTGGTTGTGGAAATTGGCTCAGCCGTCGTTCTGGTACTGGAAGGGAAAAATTCTATTAGCGTCAGCATATTCGTCTGTTGCGAGACACGCTGCAAGCAATGGGTTACTCAGTGGGTCATGTGAGTGCGCAGTGCCATGTGCTTTCTTGTTTGAGTATCAGGTCATTCTTACACTCGCAGGTATGTGTGTGTTCGCGTGTTTTTGCATGCGCGAGTCGGCGATCTGGTGTTCTCTCATTGACGACGTGAGTGTTACATTTTTTTGAGGCCCTGGTGTTTTTTATTCTCTCTTTCTAACTTTGTGTAGGAACCACTTTTGGAGTTTAAAAAGCAGTTCAGATTACTATTTTTTCCCATAGGAGCAGAACGTGATGAGTTGTTTTCTTGGCACACGTTTTTTTTAGGCGACGCATTTGTCCTTAAATATGCATATGAATTGTTTTATACATGCAGTTCAGTTCGTGGGGTGCTTGGATTGCATTATTTTGGCCCTTGGAGACAGCGCCTCTCATGCATACACTCTCAGCGCAATTTTTGCTGAGCGACCAAGGGGTAGTGCCTAAGGGAGGCTAGTGTCTTCCACGGGGTAGTGCCAACGGGAGGGTGAAGTTTTTTTTCTTTGTTCCAGGATTAGGGGGCGAGTTTGGCTTTGAAAAAAAAGTTCATTACCATGCTATTGAGTCCTTGACGACATAGTTCAATGCCACATCAGCTGATAGCCACTGAGGGATGATGTGATATGCCCGTAGGGTTTCTTTAAGAACGATTTTTGTTCTTTCTTTTGAGTAGAGAGAAAATGAAAGTGAATATGAATGTGGAGCAAGTTTTCCTTACGCTTTGGAGAATGCCTTTATGCAACAGCAGAGGGCATGATTATAACTGGGGATACAGAGATTATTTTATAATGGGGATGTGTTTAGGATAGGGAGACTATTTTAAAATGGTGATGCTATAGGGGTTGTGTTTGGTGATGCCATTGGTGATGTTAGTGGTGATGATTGGTGATGTGCCTGGTGATGCTAATTGGTGATGATACTGGAGTTATGGGGGAATGGCAATATTAAGCCCTTACTGGTGATATGGGAGATATTTACGGGGAATTATTACAGAGAATTATTTAC
>NC_061110.1:84440241-84442741 GCF_015104395.2 Macrobrachium nipponense | reverse complement strand
CTCTCTCTCTCTCTCTCTCTCTCTCTCTCTCAGTCTTATCCATGAGTTTATAACTGGGTACGTAGTTGATGTATCCATTATGAATATTAATTTTTCGTTCATTAACGTTGTAATGGCCATCAGTTTTTATTCATTATTGCTGCAGTTAATAAGTTTTATTATTCTGCGTTGGTTGTTATTTTTCTCCATTTCCAAGCACGGCTGTTCACTGTACACTTAAATGTTCTAAAACCGAAGTATAGAATCTATCAGAGTAATTTTGAAATATATTTGAGTTTTCGTTTACTTTTTGAGATGGCTGGAAAATCAGGACAGCTATAACCTCATCTGAACGTAAAATGTATCACTCTCTAACTATCTGTTTAAAGTATCAGAACTTCCACACTGATAACGGAGTTAGAAATCAATGACATGGTTTTGTATGCTTTTGAAGATGTTGTTGTATGACATTATTGTGGTAGTGTAACCAACATGTAAAGGTTTAGTAATTCACAATACCCTACTGATCATGAGAGCTTGGGCATTTTGTTGATCGTTTAATCATTCTGTATGGAATAATGTCAGGCGAATACTGTAGGCTCTAATTCCGAAACGTCTTAAGAGTCACAAAGTGTGACCTATCTGAGAATTATTCTCGTCAATAATATATCTGCTTCCTTTCTTAATGCAGGGCATTTCAAAGTACGCTGTAATGGTTCAACGCCAGCCCCTTCATTGGTGATACCCTCGGCAGGGAGTTTTTCCAGGTCTGCAATTTCTTCAAAAGACCCGAGTTTTGTATAAATAAAAAAGAAAAACTCCCAACCTATCATCTCGCGTTTTTTCTCGTGTTAAAACCACATTGAAAAGATTAATCATCTTTTTACCTTTGATAATCTTTCAACATCGTCATGCTTCTACACATACATTATATATATATATATATATATATATATATATATATATATATATATATACATATATAATATATATATATGTATATATATATATATATATATATATGTGTGTGTGTGTGTGTGGTGTGTGTGTGTGTGTGTGTGTGTGTGTAAAAAACGCTAAATTACACTGATATAACTATCTTGGATACGCACGTATCCGGAGTGCGGATATATGAATAGTAACTAGGGGTACTTTATAATAATATAAACAAACTTGCAAAATTGGACAAAATCCAAAAAGATAAAAATTATCTCTATAATTTTTTCTTTATAAAAAGATCATTTTAGACGCAAAATGATCATATATATGGCTCATTAACGGGCAAAATGTTATAAAAGAAATTCGTCACGGAAGCGCTGCCAACGGAAATTAATTTTCATTAGTTAGTAACTAACATCAAACGCAATACATCCAAAGGTTTTTATTGCATGTAATGTTTGTAATAAAATTACTGTTTACTCGTATGTTTACAAGTGTAACATTAAAATGTAAGTGTAATGCTAAATTGCCTGTAATTATTTAGTGGAAGTTCCCTCATTACAATGATACCGCGCTTTTTCGTTCGCTCGACCTCTGTGCTCTTTTTGCATTTTTTTATTTTTGTTTTCTGTCTCTTTACATAACGTAAAATCTGTTCATTATTCAATTACATAATTAGCCGTCATGCGCGCATGATATATTTTGTCTATGTAATAGGGTAACAAATAAAATTAAAACAACGACCAAATTGAATGAAATTTTCAATGAAGGAACTAGACTGCAATGCTACTGCGCTTCACGTTCAGCTGTTTTCATTTTTTTGCAATTTCTATGTATTCATTATCTAAGTACAGTTGATTATATACAGAAAACAGTCATGAAATTGACTAATTATTATACACCGTACTTTACGAAATATACAAGTTACTCTTAAAAAAATAACTGAACAACAGTTAAAGCTAAATAAATGTACCAACAGTTTGAAAAGAAAAAGACCGTGAGGGAATATGCCTCCACCTACACACCTAAAGAAACTTCTAATCCCTCCTCCCCTCCCTCACCCCCGCCCCCACCTACACACCTCTCAACAATCAGCCGAATGCCAACAATAATATTCCCATTGAACCAATCAGCATAGAGAAATGCTCAGCTCGTTCACCTGGCTGAGCAGAAGTAATTTTTGTGGTCCCATCAAGACATTTTGATCTTCCCTCGCACATCCATCGACAATTGTGCACTTTTATTTACAATTTTGTCATTTGGTGTCAATAGAACTACACAAACGCGTTCTTACCGAGTAGATTACTGCCTTTCCTTTGATATTTCACATGGTTGACTAAAGAATATCGGCTAGTTACTTATTCAATTGAATTGATATTCAGTATGGTAGAATGAAGTGGAAAAGATCCAGGCAACAAATTAATAAATTCACATAAATTTTGGAAATGTTTTCAGCATAGCTCACTTTTCGGGAATCCTGCATAAAGTTAAAGACAGTCTGTTAGAAGGAACAAAAAGCTCCTATTTCAAAGTTTACAATGATGAAAAAATGCATTGGGAGATTCGCTAAAAATGCGAATTC
>NC_061110.1:84422227-84439741 GCF_015104395.2 Macrobrachium nipponense | reverse complement strand
GTAAAATTTATCACTCTCTAACTATCTGTTTAAAGTATCAGAACTTCCACACTGATATACAATAGAGTTAGAATTCATTGACATGGTTTTGTATGCTTTTGAAATGTTTGTTGTATGACATTATTGTGGTAGTGTATCCAAACATGAAAAGGATTAGTAATTCACAATATCCTACTGATCATGAGAGCTTAAGCTTTTTGTTGATCCTTTAATCATTCTATATGCGAATAACGTCAGGCTAAACACTGTAGGGGTCACAAAGTGTGACCTTCTAACAATTATTCTTTTTAGAATAAAATATATGCTTCCTTTTTGAAGGGAAGGCATTTCAAAGTACGCTGCGATGGTTCATGCCAGTCCTTTCTTTGGTGGTACCCTCGGAAGGAAATCTTTCCAGGTTATTCTATTATTCCTTCAAAGGACCCGAGTTTTGTAAAAAAAAAAAAAAATCGTCTCGCGTTTTTTTTTTTCGGGGGCGCGTTAAATCCGCAGTGAAAAGATTAACCATCTTTTCACCTTTGATAATCTTTCAATATCGTCCATTGTTTCTCTACCCAATATATATATAATATATATAGATATATATATATAATATATATATATATAAATATATATATATATATATATATATATATATATATATATATATATATATATATATATATATGTGTATATATATATATTATGGACATTTTGCGTTTAAAATGAGTTTTTTTACAGAGTAAATATTATAGAGATCTTTTTTATCTTTTGGATTCTGTCCAATTTTGTAAGTTTCGTTTACATGCTCATAAGTTACCCCTAGTTACTATTCTATATTCCGCACTCCGGACACGTGCGTATCCAAGAAACAGTTCTATACCAGTATAATTTAGCGATTTATATATAAATATATATATACATATATATATATATATATATATATATATAATATATATATATATATATATATATATATATATATATATATCTAAGAGGTGAAAAGAGGGGAATGGCTAATAATATGTTTAAAATGTTTTGTATAATAATAAAGTCACATAGCTCTACTCGCCTAGAGACAAGGGGTGGTACGCTGCAAGTTCACATTGGAGAAAAAGGTATTTGCTGAACAAGCAACTTGTCTCAGAGGTCGTTCCCCCGTTTGCGAGGCATGTGCATTCGTTTGTACGCGTATTACAGGCCTACTGGTTCAGGGTACTTGTGGAAGACGCATTCTTTGTGCAAAGGAGATAACGTCAATTGGTTGCTCCGAGTGTCGGGAGAAAACGCCCATCGAAAAGGTAGGACACATTCTATAAAAACGTAGAAAAACTGTTACATTTTGGAAGAGAGAGAGAAGTGTGAAAATACTCTCTTTACGTAAATACTTTGAAAAGAGTGGTGTGGGGGATATGTTTTTTATACCTATTATCTTTATTACAGATGGGTCCGATTCCATGGTTGATTAGAAACGGGATTCTCTAACCTGACTAATACTAGACAAATAATATGACTTTTTGGGGTTTGAGAGTATAACCTTAGTCAGGAGGGTAGAATGTTATCTTACTGGTTTCTTTATGGGTAGATTTGGGTGTTTATGCCATTATGACTTGTTAATCATTTTGTTCTTTGTTATAACCAATTGCTTTGGGAAATAAATAGTATTTTTATATTTACGCAGTCTTAATAAGCCTCGTGACATCTTACAGACAGGGCACCGTTGGCAACAGGTAAGAGTTCCCAGTTTGTGTAGTTAGGGGAATAAGAAGGGGATACATACATACATATATAATATATATATATATATATATATTATATTATATATATATATTAACCCGCTAAATTACACTGGTATAACTGTCTTGGATACGCACGTGTCCGGAGTGCAGATATATGAATAGTAACTAAAGGTAAATTATTAACATGTAAACGAACTTACAAAATTGGACAGAATCCAAAAAGATAAAAAAGACCTCTATAATATTTTCTCCATAAAAAACTCATGTTAAACGCAAAATGGCCATATAATATGTTACATTAACGGGCAAAATGTTATAAAAGAAATTCGTCACTGTAGCCCAGCCAACGGAAATTAATTTTCATTGCTAAGAATCTAACATCAAGTGCAATGCATCCAAAGGTTTGTGTTGCATGTAACGTTAGTATTAAATTACTGTCTACTCATATGTACATGAGTAACAATAAAATTAAGTGTAACAGCCAAATTGCCTCTAATTTTTTAGTGGAAGTACCCTAGTTACAATGACACCGTTCTTTCACGTTCGTTGGACCTCTGTTCTCTTTTTGTTTTTCCATTTTTATATGTTTTCTGTCTCTTTATGTTAACGTAACGTCTGTTCAGTTTTCAATTTTTTTTTGTTACATAATTAGCCGACATGTGTGCATGATATATGTTTTCTATGTAGGAGTGTAACAAGAAAATGAAAATAACGACCAGATTAACTGAAATCTTCAATGGAGGTACAAGAGTGCAATACTACTGCGCTTCAAATTCAGCTGTTTTCTTTTTTTTTCCTTTTTTTTGCAATTTCTATGTATTCCATTATCTACGCACAGTTGATTATATAAAGAAAAAAGTCATGAAACTGGCTAATTATTATACATCGTACTTTACGAAATATACAGTTTAATCTTTAAAAAAATTACTGAACAACATTAAAAGCTAAATAAATGTACCAATGCAATAGTTTCAAAAGCAAAAGACTGTGAGCGAATCTGCCTCCACCCAAACACCTGACGACACCTCTCATCACACCTCCCCTCCCTCTCCCCCTCCCCCACCTCCCCTCACCTCTCCCTCTCCCCCACCTCCTTCACCTCTCAACAATCAGCCGAATGCCAACAATGATATTCCCATTGAACCAATCAGCATAGAGAAATGCTCAGCTCGTTCACCTGGATGAGCAGAAGTAATTTTTTGTTCCCTTCCATCAAGACATTTTGATCTTCGCTTCGCACATCCATCAACACATGTGCACTTTTGTTTACAATTGTGTCATTTGGTGTCAATAAAACTACAAAAACGCTTTCTTGCCGAGTAGATTGATACCTTCCCTTTGGTATTTCACATAGTTCACAAAAGAATACCAGTTAGTGGCTTATTCAAGCTGTATTGATATTCAGTATGGTAGAATGAAGTGGAAAAGATCCAGGCAACAAATAAATAAATTCACATGAATATTACCTATTTTGTCAGCATAGTTCACTTTTCGGGAATCCTACATAAAGTAAAAGACAGTCCGTTAGAAGGAACAACAGGCTCCTATTTCAAAGTTTACAATGATAAAAAATAAATGCATCCGGAAAATCGCTAAAAATGCGATTGCCGGGTTGTATAGAAACATTTGCATTTGTATTTATAAATGTTGCTAGGTAACTTGGCATCATAATACTGTCCATTGTTGTTGTTGTTGTTGTTGTCTTTTGTTTTTAACCATTGAAATCCTTTTACTGTATTTTAGCTGCGAATATGCTGCAACATTTTCATTCAAGATTGTACATTTTTACTAAAATTGTCCTATAAGTTATATGGTTTTTATTATTCTTTTTTTATTGTACATGTTAATATAATTTTTATTTTTGCTGTGGTTACAGCTAACGTCATTTTTACCTAACATATAGTAAGCTATTGCTAACTACATATTTCTTACAAGGCATTAATTTCATATAACTCTCACTTTTAATGAAATGGTTATTGCTCGTAATGATTAGGCTTCAATAAATGCAATAATGTTTCCCTGATGGCATAAATATTCAATACTAATAAATCCATTACCAAAAATTACCATTTCTTCTTTTTTAAATAAACATTAATATATTTGGTAAAAGCTTCATGGGTTTTCTTCAATGCCTCCTTCGCCTAGAGGACAAGTCCTAACATATTCATTTAAACAAACTTTAGAAAACATCTGTAAAATAGATATTATAATTTCCTACGCCTATTTCATTGGCAAAAAACCGACATCAGCAATAAATCTAAATTTAAGTTACTAGGAAGCTAAACAATCCGTACATTAAGCTGAATCATGCAACATATTTTCCTCAATGTCACGAGAACAAACGGTGAAACTTTCTTGGCTGTCGAGTATAAAAGATCGCAGGAAAGGCCTTCCTGCACACTCTCGCCCAGCAGTGGCCAAAGACAACACTAGCAAGCAACAATGAAGTTTCTGGTTGGTATAGCCTAAGCGAAAAGTTTATCGAGGCAATATGTGAATTACTATACAATAGCTTCCTCTAACGGCCGAATCATAGATTTGGTCAAGTGGAATATTTCATCAATGGTTTCATAACTGTAACGTTTTGGCTATTTCTTACATAATCTTTGGTATCTTATTTGATATAACTCTCTCTCTCTCTCTCTCTCTCATCTCTCACACTCTCTCTCTCTCTTTCTCTCTCTCTCTTTCAATTTACTGATTTAGACTATTCAAATGCAGCAGAAAATTTTAATATTACTTATTATTTTTTTTCAGTGTTTTGCACCCTATGGGGCTTTAGCTTGCGCTTCCGAGATAGAGAAGCGAGAGGCGGAGCCAGGTTATGGAGGATATGGCCACGTGAGCCACCATCATCGTCCTTCCTATGGATATGGCTATTCTAATCACTATCATAAGCGATCTGCTGATCCAGAGCCTGAGGCTAAACCTACCTATGGCTATGGCTCTTCTTTTGGGTATCGGCCAGTAACTTATGGCTACTCTCACCACTATCACAAGAGGTCTGCTGATCCTGAGCCAGAAGCTGAACCTACCTATGGCTATGGCTCTTCCTATGGGTATCGCCCAGTCACTATGGATACTCTCACTGCTATCACAAGAGGTCCGCTGACCCTGAGCCAGAAGCTGAAACCTTCCTATGGCTATGGCTCTTCCTATGGATATCGCCCAGTCACCTATGGCTACTCTCATCACTATCATAAGCGATCTGCTGATCCTGAGCCTGAGGCTGAACCTTCCTATGGCTATGGCTCTTCTTATGGGTATCGGCCAGTCACTTATGGCTACTCTCACCGCTATCACAAGAGGTCTGCTGATCCTGAGCCAGAAGCTGAACCTTCATATGGCTATGGCTCTTCCTATGGGTATCGCCCAGTCACCTATGGCTACTCTCACCGCTATCACAAGAGGTCTGCTGATCCTGAGCCAGAAGCTGAACCTTCATATGGCTATGGCTCTTCCTATGGGTATCGCCCAGTCACCTATGGCTACTCTAACCGCTATCACAAGAGGTCTGCTGATCCTGAGCCAGAAGCTGAACCTTCATATGGGTATGGCTCTTCCTATGGGTATCGCCCAGTCACCTATGGCTACTCTCACCGCTATCATAAGAGGTCTGCTGATCCTGAGCCAGAAGCTGAACCTTCATATGGCTATGGCTCTTCCTATGGGTATCGCCCAGTCACCTATGGCTACTCTCGCCACTATCACGGATAAGAACATCGTCAGCGCAAAAGGTCTACTGATCCAGAGCCAACGGCAAGACCTTCTCCCAGTTATAGGTTCGGTCATACCTATAATTATTCTCGTCCAGTCTACCACCGCCCATCCTATAACTAATAGCCAAAGAGGAAAGACACAGATGTCTATAACTAGCAATAGATTCAAATTTTTTGTTAGTTCATGAATGTTCTACAATTTCGACGAAATAATAAAGTATTAATATACAAGTCATTTTTATTTCAGTGCTTCTCTTCACGTTTCTCTTCGGAATTTATTGCTACAAAAGATGTAGGAATTTTGAATAAGGATATTATCATTCCTGAACAGACTGAATGTACAATAATGTTTTTTATTGCATTTGACTAGCTCTAAAACCTATTCCTAGGAAATGCTATCAGAGGCTGTTATCAACCCCAGTCACAAAAGAAGTGCTAGAACTTAATAAGTTGACGAATTTGCACCTGGAGAAATTATAGAAATCCCCCATAAAATGCATCAAATTACAACTATAGGGGATCTCATTAGGAAACCAAGCATTAAAAGGTGGGTGAAGACAGAAAAATTGAGGAAAGAAACTTTTCAAAATTAAACAATACCATATATTAAAACATCAGCAGTTGCAAATGTACATCGATCTTGCGTGTGTCAAGTAATAGCTACCAAATAATCAAGCACGAACATTTAGATACGAGTTTTAAGTGGTTGAGTAATAACTACAATAAGACTGATCTATATTCTAATCTATAATAACTTTAAAACTTTCATTATTTCCCTATGTTATGTATGTATGTATGTATGTATGTATGTATGATGTATGTATTGTATGTATGTATGTATGTATGTATGTATGGCTGTATGTCTGTATGTAGACGAAAGTATGTATAAAGGTAGTCGGGGGATACAGATCAATTTTATATACTATGATAGTATTGTACCATAGTGATCAAGTATATAAAAGATTTGCTTTAAATAAAATAAAATGATTTAAAAAATTGCACTGATTAACTAGTACGTAGATATAAAAATATCTAAAAACTTTAATAAAGGATGCTTCAAACTACTTTTGTGTATTCAGTGCTTCACTAACACAATGGTAACCAACAATATTGGCAGCTACCATAAAGCGCCAAAAGCCTAAGAATTATGTTTTCCATAGTAATCTTTTACTTTACCATGTATCCTTTATGTTTTTTTATTCATCTGCACTACACTTAATTAAAGATTTCTGTTTTGTAGTTTATTAATTTAGTCATTACTTTCTGGCCAGTTGTAATTGTCATTTGTTCTGTTTTCAGGTCCCATATTTATACGCTGTCATGTATTATTCTATTTGTATACTCTTATTTTGCATCCCAAAAGAATACATTTAGTATGTTAAATAACAGCATAGAAATATGGAATGTAAAAAACAGAACAGCTGAAAATTAAAACTGACTAGGAAGTAATGACCAAATTGAAAAACCACAAAACAGGTAATATCCTATAAGTGTAGTAGATATACATAAAAAAATACAAAGTGAAAAGGTAAAGTATTAATAGTATTATGGAAAACCTTGTGCTCAGGTTTGTGGGTTCTCCGTGATGGCTGCCAATATTGGTGGTCACCAAGGTGTGGCGGTGAAGCATGGAATGCACAATAATGTCAGCTGGGCTCCTTTTGGCTCTTATATGCACAAAAGCAATAGGAAGACCCAGATCATATTAAAACAATGTGATGAAAGGACGGAGATGGGCGAAGATTTGTGAAAGACGAAAAAATTTAATGATTGAGGTGGGGGATTTCATGAAAGGTTTTCCAATTAATTTTATTGTTTTTGCTGCAGCAGATCCTTCGTCTGCGTTTGTTATTATCAGTAAACTTAAATATTGTTTTTGCTGAGAAGCACTAAAATAAAAATGACTTGATAGTATTAATACTTTATTATTTCGTCGAAATTGCAGAACATTCATGAACTAACAAAAAATTAGAATCTATTGCTAGCTATAGACATCTGTGTCTTTCCTCTTTGGCTATTAGTTATAGGATGGCGGTGGTAGACTGGACGAAAATAGTTATAGGTATGACCGAACCTATAACTGGGAGAAGGTCTTGCCGTTGGCTCTGGATCAGTAGACCTTTTGCGCTGACAATGTTCTTATCCGTGATAGTGGCGAGAGTAGCCATAGGTGACTGGGCGATACCCATAGGAAGAGCCATAACTATAGGAAGGTTCAGCTTCTGGCTCAGGATCAGCAGACCTCTTCTGATAGCGGTGAGAGTAGCCATAGGTGACTGGGCGATACCCATAGGAAGAGCCATAGCCATATGAAGGTTCAGCTTCTGGCTCAGGATCAGCAGACCTCTTGTGATAGCGGTGAGAGTAGCCATAGGTGACTGGGCGATACCCATAGGAAGAGCCATAGCCATATGAAGGTTCAGCTTCTGGCTCAGGATCAGCAGACCTCTTATGATAGCGGTGAGAGTAGCCATAGGTGACTGGGCGATACCCATAAGAAGAGCCATAGCCATATGAAGGTTCAGCTTCTGGCTCAGGATCAGCAGACCTCTTGTGATAGCGGTGAGAGTAGCCATAGGTGACTGGGCGATACCCATAAGAAGAGCCATAGCCATAGGAAGGTTCAGCCTCAGGCTCAGGCTCAGCAGATCGCTTATGATAGTGATTAGAATAGCCATATCCATAGGAAGGACGATGATGGTGGCTCACGTGGCCATATCCTCCATAACCTGGCTCCGCCTCTCGCTTCTCTATCTCGGAAGCGCAAGCTAAAGCCACTAGGAGTGCAAACACCTGAAAAATTATAAATAATATTAAATTACTGCTGCATTTGAATAGTCTAAAACAGTAAAATTCAAAGAGAGAGAGAGAGAGAGAGAGAGAGAGAATGAGAGATAGAGGAGAGAGACGAGAGAGAGAGAAGAGAGAGAGAGAAAGAGAAAGAAGAGAGAGAGAGAGAGAGAGAGAGAGAGAATAAAATTGAATGAGATACCAATGACTACTTTAAGAGATAGCCTAAAATTTACAGTAATGAAAACCATTAAACATAATATTCAAGTTGACTAAATGTATGTTTCGGCTTTTAGAGAATTTTTTGTATAGTACTTCACATATTGCTTTGTTAAACATTATACTTAGACTATACCAACCAGAAACTTCATTGTTGCTTGCTGATGTTATCTTTGGCCACTGCTGGGCGAGAGTGTGCTGGAAGGCCTTGCCTGCGATCATTTATACTCGAGAGCCAGGAAAGTTTCACCATTTGTTGTCGTGACATTGAGGAAATTATGATCTGTAGGAGGCTAGGAGCAGGTATCTTTCAGCTTAATGTACGGATTGTTTAGCTTCCTTGAAACGTTGCGTTACGTTACTTAGGAAATGATCCATTTATAGCTGTTTCCTAAAGTTCAAATGAATAAGTGACGACTTGTCCTTCAGGCGGTATTAAGGAAAATCGATAAAGCTTTCACTAAATATATTAATGTTTATTTCAAATAAGAAGAAATGTTAATTTTTGGTAATGAATTTATTTGTATTGAACATTTATGCCTCAGCGAAATATAATTGCATTTATTGAAGCCTAATTATTACGAGCAATAACCATTTCATTTATAGTGAGAGATATATGAAATTAATGCCTGGTAAGAAATATTTAGTTAGCAATATCTTACTATATCTTAGGTAAAAATGACGCTACCTGTAATGGCAGAAAAAATAAAATGAAAATTAACCCCATCTACAAGAAACAAATAGATATATAAAATACAAAAAATATAAGTCATTTGAAAATTTTAGTAAAAATGCACAATCTTGAATTAAAAGTTGCAGCAGATTCGCTGCTAAAATACAGTAGAAGGATTTCAATGGTAAAAAAGAAAAGACAAGAACAACAACACAATGGAAAGCATTATGATGCCAAGTTGCCTATTAACATTTATACAACAACAACAACAACAATGGAAAGTATTATGATGCCAAGTTGCATAGTAATATTTATACAACAACAACAATGGAAAATATTATGATGCCAAGTTACCTAGTAACATTTATACAACAATGACAATAAAGGAAAGCATTATGATGCAAAGTTGCCTAGTAACATTTATTGAACAACGACAACAATGGAGAGTATTATGATACTAAGCTACCTAGTAACATTTATAAGTACAAATGTTGATGTTTCTATACTCTTGAATTCGCGTTTTTAGCGAATTTTCGGATGCAAATTTTTTTTCCATCCTTGTCAATTTTGATATAAGAGGCTGGTTTTCCTTTTAGTGGACTGTCTTAACTTTATGCAGGATTCCCGAAAAGTGAGCTATGCTGACAAAATTGGTAATATTTATATGAATTCATTTATCTGTTGCTGGATCTTTTCCACTTCACTACACCATACAGATTATCAGTTCATCTTGAATAACCACCAACCGGTATTCTTTTATGAACCATGTGAAATATCAAAGGGAAGGTAGTAATCTACTCGGTAAGAACGTGTTTGTGTAGTTTTATTGACACCAAATGACACAATTGCAAATAAAAGTACACTTGCGTAGATGGATGTGCGAGCGAAGATCAAAATATCTTGATGGGACCACAAGAAATACTTCTGCTCATCCAGGTGAACAAGCTGAGCATTGTCTCTTTGCTGATTGGTTCAATGGGAATATCATTGTTGACATTCGCCTGATTGATGAGAGGTGTGGGAATGGGGTGGTGGGGTTAGAGGGGAGGGGGGATGATAGGCGTCGTTACGTGTGTGGGTGGAAGCAGATTTGCTCACGGTCTTTTGCTTTTCAAACTATTGGTACATTTATTTAACTTTTACTGTTTTCAGTTTCTTTTTTTTTTAAGATTAAACTGTATATTTCGTAAAGTACGGTGCATAATTATGAGCCAATTTCATGACTGTTTTCTGTATATAATCAGCTGTACGTAGATAATGGAATACATAGAAATTGCAAAACAAAAAAGAAAAAAAATGAAAATAGCTGAACGTGAAGCGCAGTAGTATTGCACTCTGGTACCTCCACTGAAGATTACAGTCAATCTGGTCGTAGTTTTCATTTTCTTGTTACACTCCTACATAGACAGCATATATCATGCGCGCATGACGGCTAATTATGCAACAATGAATAATGAAACAGACTTTATGTTATATAAAGAGATAGATAATGTCAAAATATATATATATATATATATATATATATATATATATATATATATATATATATAGATAGATAGATAGATAGACGGTGGTAAAATATTTAAGTTTACTGATAATAACAAACGCAGACGAAGGATCTGCTGCAGCAAAAACAATAAAATTAATTGGAAAACCTTCCATGAAATCCACCACCTCAATCATTCAAATTTTTCGTCTTTCACAAATCTCAGCCCATCTTCGTCCAGCCATCACATTGTTTTAATATGGTCTGGGTCTTCCTATTGCTTTTGTGCATATAAGAGCTAAAAGGAGCCCAGCTGTCATTATTGTGCATTCCATGCTTCACTGCCACACCTTGGTGACCACCAATATTGGCAGCCATCACGGAGAACAAACCTGAGCACAAGGTTTTCCATAACACTATTAATAACTTTACCTTTTCACTTTGTATTTTTTTATGTATATCTACTACACTTATAGGATGTTACCTGTTTTGTGGTTTTTCAATTTGGTCATTACTTCCTAGTCAGTTTTAATTTTCAGCTGTTCTGTTTTTTACGTTCCATATTTATATGCTGTTATTTAACATACTAAATGTATTCTTTTGGGATGCAAAATAAGAGTATACAAATAGTATAATACTTGACAGCGTATAAATATGGGACCTGAAAACAGAACAAATGACAATTAAAACTGGCCAGAAAGTAATGACTAAATTAATAAACTACAAAACAGAAATCTTTAATTAAGTATAGTGCAGATGAATAAAAAAACATAAAGGGTACATGGTAAAGTAAAACATTATTATGGAAAACATAATGCTTACGCTTTTGGCGCTCTATGGTAGCTGCCAATATTGTTGGTTACCATTGTGTGTTAGTGAAGCACTGAATACACAAAAGTAGTTTGAAGCATCCTTTATTAAAGTTTTTAGATATTTTTATATCTACGTACTAGTTAATCAGTGCAAGTTTTTAAATTATTTTATTTTATTTAAAGCAAATCTTTTATATACTTGATCACTATGGTATAATACTATCATAGTATATAAAATTGATCTGTATCCCCCGACTACCTTTATACATATTTCGGCTACATACAGACATACATACATGCATACATACAGACATACATACATACATACATACATACATACATACATACATACATACATACATACATACATACATACATAAGGGAAATAATGAAAGTTTTAAAGTTATCGTAGATTAGAATATAGATCAGTCTTATTGTAGTTATTACTCAACCATTTAAAATTCGTATCTAAATGTTCGTGCTTGATTATTTGGTAGCTATTACTTGACACACGCAAGATCGATGTACATTTGCAACTGCTGATGTTTTAATATATGGTATTGTTTAATTTTGAAAAGTTTCTTTCCTCAATTTTTCTGTCTTCACCCACCTTATAAAGCTTGGTTTCCTAATGAGGTCCGCTATAGTTGTAATTTGATGCATTTTATGGGGATTTCTATAACTTCTCCAGGTGCAAATTCGTTAAAGCGCTTGTTTTCGACCTACAGAAGGAGGGAGGCCGTTCGTCTTCCTACAGCATACTAGTCTATACTGGAAGTTGCAGATAAAGAGGGATATTCAAGAATCCAAAATGAGAAAAAATGTGTCTAGTGTCATTTGAGATGAAGCGTGATAAGACTTTGCTAGGCAGGTGCTAGCAATTTTTGGTGGTTGAGCTTCTGTGAGATAACAGGGGTTATAATTAATAATATGTTTAATATGCCAATGTGATGTGCTGTGACCTTTTTGGAATGCGCAGAACAGAGCCAAAGCAACGACCTGAGGAAGCTGATATTTCATTTCTGGGATGGCGTGATATGAAAATGCTTAGTTAAGGGAGTCAAATGCCTTTAGAAACTGGTTGTAGCCAGTTACATGGGGCGTTGACGAAGTGTGCATTCATATGTACGTGCGCGCTTCTTCCATTGATAATGGTATCATTAGCCAAGTCTATGGGAAGACTTGCAGAGAGATCCGTGGGAGGAAGGCAGAGCCACGATGGCGAGTGCCAGTTTTTTTTTTAAACTGTGAGTGATATTCTGGCCTGGGAATGGGTAAGTGTTGAATTACTTTAGCCAAAAGGGTGGCTTGTTGATTGCTTGTAAAATGTCATATTTCATTTTAGCTGTTAACTTTGTCTTTAAACTTATGTGTGCCAACGAGTGTGTTTCTCGTGTCTTTGTAACAGACGATTCTGGCAAGGGAACTAAGTGTTCTGGCAAGGGGGGACCGAGAGTCCCGTATGGGAGGAGAGATAATTGGTGTGACAAATTACTGATTAAGACATTTTAAATACTGGGAGTTTAGCTGAGTTGGTTAGTCTGTGAGACTTGGATTATTATCATTCCATTGTTGAATAAATATTATATTTTTATATAACTTTGACTCTCTTTTGATTACCTGTCAAAATGGAGAGAGAGAGAGAGAGAGAGAGAGAGAGAGAGAGAGAGAGAGAGAGAGAGAGGTCGCGAGTCGAGAGAGAGAGGTCGCTTGGGAGAGAGAGAGAGAGAGAGAGAGAGAGAGAGAGAGATTGTGTGTATCAGTTTGCCTACCGCTTTGGTTTCATGCATACCAAATAAAAAACGAGATTCATATCTCGTTACACATTTCAATGGAGATCTTTCACATTCACAATTGATCCCTGATCACATTTTCTGCCGAGAGCAACCTCATTCATTGAACAGAAGCAACAATACGCAGTTAATATGCACCGCTGCCGAATTTCTCAGTTCCAGAGGAAATTTATTCCTCACACCATGGCCTATGAAACAGCCTCCTAAGCATATGCAATTAGAACTTCAGAAGTTCAAGCAAGGATACAATGTATTGCCACTGTCATAAAATCAGCAAACTTACATTTTTAAACCAGTATATATATATCATCATTGGTTAAGTTGATTGAATTCTAACTAGAATAAAAATGTCTATATTCTAAAGTATTAAGGGTTTGTTGCATGAATTAGATTATTTAGCGAATAGGACATAAAGATTATACAGTAAATCCCATTAAGAGGAACTGACATTTACAGACATAAGACATATAACGTTAGCAATTTTAACGAAGGTTATACAGTTTTTCTTTAGTGGCGTCATCTTAGATACAAATCTTAAAATATTCATTTGAACTTCAGGAAACTTTCGAAACATGGCAAGTGGCTTTCCTTTAAATGCATAATCCTTTGTCATCACCATAAAAAAAATAAGCTACCTTCAAGGTTTACTTTAGCATTGAAGCTAAATTTAAGCTTTGTGGAAGTTTAAACGTCCTGAACAGTTAGCTGATAGATTTCTGATCAAAGCCTATTAAGGATTTTGTAACATTTTTCTTGACCGTCGAGTATAAGATCGGAGGAAGGGTTTCCCAACACAGTCTTGCCCTGCAGTAGCCAAAGACAACATCAGTAAACAACAATGAAGTTTCTGGTTGGTATAGCCTAACCGTAATGTCCATTCATCAAAATTGTTTAGCCAAACAATAGGCAAATAACTATTCATTAGCTTCCTCGTAACAGCCGAAATATGCATTTAGTCAACTGGAATATGCCTTCATTGTTTGGCATAAATGCAATATTTGGGCTATGTCTTACACAATAATTGTTGTTATATTATATATTATAATTCTCTCTCCTCTCTCTCTCTCTCTCTCTCTCTCTCTCTCTCGACTTAGTTATTTGAACTATTTAAATGACGAGTCAATTTAAAACTGTATAATGTGTTTCTTTTATGTGTTGTTACATTACATTATCTCTTCTGAAATAGCTAAAATTTATTCTTTTCAAAACCCATTATAAAACATTACTTATTATTTTTCAGAGAAGCGAGAGGCAGAGCCAAGTTATGGAGGATATGGCCACGTAAGCTATCATCATCGTCCTTCCTATGGATATGGTTATTCTAATCACTATCATAAGCGATCTGCTGATCCTTAGCCAGAAGCTGAACCTTCCTATGGCTATGGCTCTCCTTATGGGTATCGCCCAGTCACCTATGGCTACTCTCAACGCTATCACAAGAGGTCTGCCGATCCTGAGCCAGAAGCTGAACCTTCTTATATCTATGGCTCTTCTTATGGGTATCGCCCAGTCACCTATGGCTATTCTCAACGCTATCACAAGAGATCTGCGATCCTGAGCCAGAAGCTGAATCTTCTTATATCTATGGCTCTTCTTATGGGTATCGCCCAGTCACCTATGGCTATTCTCAACGCTATCACAAGAGATCTGCCGATCCTGAGCCAGAAACTGAACCTTCCTATGGCTATGGCTCTTTTTATGGGTATCGCCCAGTCACCTATGGCTATTCTCACCGCTATCACAAGAGGTCTGCTGATCCTGAGCCGGAAGCTGAACCTTCCTATGGCTATGGCTTTCTTATTTTGGGTATCGCCCCAGTCACCCTATGGCTAGTTTCTCACCGCTTATCACAATGAGGTCTGATGATCCTGAGACCAGAAGCTGAACCTTCCTATTGGCTATGGATCTTCATATAGGTATCGCCCAGTCACCTGTGGCTACTCTCACCGCTATCACAAGAGATCTGCTGATCCTGAGCCAGAAGCTGAACCTTCCTATGGCTATGGCTCTTCTTATGGGTATCGCCCAGTCACCTATGGCTATTCTCACCGCTATCACAAGAGGTCTGCTGATCCTGAGCCAGAAGCTGAACCTTCCTATGGCTATGGATCTTCATATAGGTATCGCCCAGTCACCTATGGCTATTCTCACTGCTATCACAAGAGGTCTGCTGATCCTGAGCCAGAAGCTGAACCCTCTCATAGATTTGGTCACTCATATGGTTACCCCAGCTACCACCCAGTAATTTACGGATGAAAACATCATCAATGTAAAAGGTCTGATAATCCAGTTCAAACAGCGAGACCTTCTTCCACTTGTAGTCATGGGAATACCTACATTTATTCTCATCTACTCTACCTTTGCCCTTCCTGTAACTAATAGCCAAAGAGGAGGACGTAGATGTCAATAGCTCGCAAAAGATTCTTATTTGCTGTTAGTTCATGACTTTCTGCTACTTCGACGAAATGATAATGTATTAGTACTACATAAATCATTTTTATTGCAGTGACTCTCTTTACCTTTCTCGTCGGAATTCATTTCTGTAAAAGATTTAGAAATCTTCAATCACGAAATTATCATTCTTGAACAGACTGAATATACACAAGGATTTATGCAAGTTCTAGTTCTGCAATAAATCCTAGGAAAGGTTTTCATAGGCTATTATCAACCCCAAACACAAGGGAAGTGCTAAAACAAAAATAATAAATGTGTTTGCACTTAGGAATGTTATATAAATCCCTTATAAGATCAATAAACTTTCAAGGATAGAGAAAACAAGGAAGAATTATTTGGAAAGTTAATAGACTTAAAAAAGGTTAATATGACACATTCCTCTTCAAAGAATGTTTTTTTTACTCAACTATACATCAATTTACCAAAATTTCTGTTTGTTCCAAGCACATTTTATCTTTTTTTACTTATTCATATTTTGTTTCACCACATCACTTATGTATACTATCTAAAAACTGTGGGGGACGACATTTAGAAGCCAGGTTTTTTAGGGTGACGGAAGACCGAAATTTGTGGAAAGCAACTTTTAAGATTAAATAAAACAATATATCAAATCATTAGCAGTTGCAAATGAGGAATGATCGTGTGTGTGTGTGTGTCCAGTAAAAATCACCAAAATGTCAAGCAGGAAAATTTAAAAACGAACATTATAATGATAAATAATAACTACAGAAAAAGTTATCTGCAATCTAATCTATAATGGTTCTTTATTAGTATGTGCATCGCGTGTATTTAATGTTTCACTGCCACACCTTGGTAACCTCCAATGTTGGCAGCTATCATGAAGCACCATAAGCTTGAGTATAATGTTTTCCACAATATTATTTTTATTTTACCGTGTACCCTTTGGGCTTTTTTTATTTATCTGCATTATACCTACTATTAATGATTTCTGTATTGTATTTTTCTAATTTAGTCATTACTTTCTGGAGATGTACAGGAATATGTATACTATAGTGAGAAAAAGTGTTAGAGAGACAGGTAGATTTGAGATAGGAGTTGAATTATACCAAGGGGCGGCACTTAGCCTATTCATCTTCACCATCGTGATGGATGTAATGACCAAGGATGTTAGAGAAGCAGTGTCACGGTGCATATTATATGCAGATGACATTGTTTTGTGTTCAGAGGGGAAGGAGGAGTTGAGGTTGGAGAGGTGGAGAGCTGCACTTGAGGAGAGACGAATGAGAATAAGCAGATCAAAAACCGAATATGTGTGTTCCAATATTACTGAGGATGGTGGAAATAGTATAAGATTGGGTGGGGAAGGAATAAAGAGATTACAGAAGTTCAAGTACTTGGGGTCCATATTAGAGGATAGTGGAAGCATGGACCAAGAGGTGAGACATCGAATTCAGGCAGGATGGAATAACTGGAGGTCTGCATCAGGGGTCCTCTGTGACAAGGTTTCTCTGATATTGAAGGGAATGTTTCATAGGACGGTGGTCAGACCAGCAATGTTATATGGAACAGAAACAGCAAGTATGAGGAAAACAGAGGAGAAGAAGATGGATGTAGCAGAAATGAGAATGTTGAGATGGATGTTGGGAGTAACAATGGAAGATAGGATCAGAAATGAGTATGTAAGAGGATCGGCAAAGTTAGTTGAAATATCAAAGAAAATACAGGAGGGAAGCCCTCGATGGTATGGACACCTGTTACGAAGAGAGGAACATCATGTTGGAATACTTACAATGGAAATGGAAGTGTGGGGTAGAAGGAAGAAGGGGAGAGGGGAGACCAAAAAAAAGATGGCGTGATTGTGTAGGGGAAGATATGTTATGGAAAGGTAA
>NC_061110.1:84413158-84420658 GCF_015104395.2 Macrobrachium nipponense | reverse complement strand
AACTATTTATCGTCAGAAAAATTTGGAATGTAATGGCCACGAAGTTCTTTCTTATAAAACTTTCATTAAGTTTTATAATGTTTATGTATTTGCTGTTTACCCCAATCCAAATACTGACGATTCCATATATGACCGTCTATTGGAAAGGATTTCTATGGCTCAGTCACAGGATTCAAAAGCTTCATTTATTATTTATGGAGAATGTAATGCAAAACAAAGTGAGTGGCTAAGTTCAAATTTAACAGATCGCTGTTGAGTTCTGTTATCCTCCGATTTTGCCAAGCTAATTGAGGCAACCACACATATTTCTGGTAACAGAGTAGATCTCATAATTAAAGATGTTCCAGCTATTATGATCATTGCGCCACTGTGATAACATATTTGTCAATCAGCAGATTTCTAATGACACAATGGGAAAAACATTCTCATTTATCAGATGCTATATTAGATCTTGATTCCAGGAAAACGTTAAATTAAATGGTAATGGCTACTTTGATAAGGTTTGCCGTAAGAGAGATCATCAAATTAAGGACAACTTGCCAGCCATGCTTTGATGATACATGCAAATAAGCCTACCATGATAAACAGACCAAATTTAAGACGAGGAAACGAGGTCGTTCACATGAAAATTTCACCATTTTTGTTGCATTAAATATGCCTCACTATCGAACTTCTAAGTTTCAAAGGACCTTTATTCCTCATACTATTGGACGTCGTGCAATTGGAACTTCAGAAGCTCAAGCGCAGATGCAATATAATACTACCATAAAAACAATTCAATCTGTATTTTAATATTTTGCTTAAATTTTCATTTATTAATTGTTGTATTAATTTATGTGGTCTTCTAATAACTTTTTGTCATATTCATTACCTTTCATTACTTCTTTCGAGTGAAACCCATATTCTTTGGAAGGTAGAATTACAGGTCAGTTGCTTTTGCTGGCTTGTTCTATATGAAAAGGGTTCATCTTCCAAATATAATAATAATAATAATAATAATAATAATAATAATAATAATAATAATAATATGATAATAATAATAATAATAATAATAATAATATTACTTAGGAAGCAGACCCTCTCTCAAGCATACTTTATTAAAAGTAATGGCTACTTCAGCAGCGTTACACTTGTAGAGATTCTTCTCTATTTTGCGAATAGCGGCTTTTTCGGTGCTACTTTAAACAGGCAAGTAGAGCGCCTATAGAGGTCATGGTAAAATAGGGCAGGGTCAAAATAGGTGTATATATTTGAATTTTACAGATAAACTATGATACCATAGTCATCAAAGTCATTAAGCGATTTTCTCTCTCTCTCTCTCTGTCTCTCTCTCTCTCTTCTCTCTCTCTCTGCTCTTTCTTAAAGCGAGCTTTCGTCTGGAGCTGCCAGACATCCTCGGGCTGGGAAGCTGAGGGTGGACTGATCTTGAAGCGGTGTCCCTCATCGTTATATCTGTGGTTGACAGCAGGGGGTCTGCCCATGCTTGTCTCCTATTGGCTGGTGGCGGTGAGTCTTGTTTTCATTGGTTGCCTGAGCCAGGTCTCAAGCCACTTTCTTCGAGCCGATGGTTGCGTTGCAGCATATCCTGCAGCCACCTGGACCTCCTAAGCGGCGCTGTAACATTGATGGGCGTTGCGCTACGCTGTGGGACGTCACGGCTACTTTGATTTCCATCGGCTGCAGGAGTACCTCGTTCGGGGGCGTTGTCATCTATAGAGTTGTCATGATCGGTGGTGTCATTGTTGGTGGCAGGTCTTCTCATACTCGTAGGGAGGAGAAATTCTTCCTGCGTCGTATTCAGAGTAGGTTTTATTTGCTGGATGAGGAGCGCCTCCAGCAGGCGCAACCGACGGGCATCAGGGGCCTTCCCGATGATCTTCGTGTTCTTTATGAGGACATCCCGGGAGATGGCCTAGTGGATGTTTGGTGCTGGGCTTGTGATTCTTTATAGCACCCCCTCTTGGGCTGTGCACGAGAGTCTCTTCGACAGTCGCATGGTAGTCATACCTACGTAGGCGCCGCTGCATTCGCGGACTGGGCATGTATACTGGTACACTACATGCGTCTGCATTCAGGGGTTCTCATACCTGTGGAGAGGGGATTATTTTTCATAATAAGATCGCGCGTCCTCCGATTCTGGTAATATATTATTAAGTCGATATTTTTGGTGTCGTCAGTCGGGGATACATTATCAGAAAGATAATTTTCTTAATGGCGTCCTCTTCTTCACGGGTAATGGGAACTCATGAAGGCTTTGTAGTACAGCTTGATATTATCCTGGGGGCGGGGCTGCGGGCTCTCACTACCGTACCATTTCTCCAGGGCTGTGCGGACTTCCTTGCTGATTAATTTATTGGAGTACCCGTTATTCACAAGTACTTGGGAGGCGCGGTCGAGTTCCTGGTGAGTGTCTGCTAGGTCGAGCAGTGGGAGAGGGCCCTCCTGACGAAGGCCCCTGACGGTGGTGCTTTTGAATCTGGCGGGGCACTCGCTATCTCGTTGAGGCAAAGTCCTAAATTGGTTTCTTTGTGTAGACTGAAGTACGGAGACCGTCTTCCGTCTTGCTTACAAGGATGTCGAGGAAGGGGAGCCGATTGTCGGAGCTGCGTTCGACTGTGTAATTCAGCACACTACACTGCTGAAATGCTTGACGGAGGGCTTCTACCTCATCCTCGGCGTCGACTTGCACAAAGATGTCGTCAATATAACGTCCATATCTGCGGGGTTTGCTGCATTCCTGGCGAAGACCCGTTCCTCCACGGTGCCCATATAAAGTTAGCGAAGAGGACCCCCACCCAGTGGGGAGCCATCGCCACGCCGTCCTTTTGGCGGAACATCTGGCCACGGTGGGTGGAGAAAGGGGCCTTCTTCGTGCATATCTCCTGATGCCCGTCGGTTGCGCCTGCTGGAGGCGCTCCTCATCCAGCAAATAAACCTACTCTGAATACGACGCAGGAAGAAATTTCTCCTCCCTACGAGTATGAGAAGACCTGCCACCAACAATGACACCCCCGATCATGACATCTCTATAGATGACAACGCCCCGAACGAGGTACTCCTGCAGCCGATGGAAATCAAAGTAGCCGTGACGTCCCACAGCGTAGCGCAACGCCCATCAATGTTACAGCGCCGCTTAGGAGGTCCAGGTGGCTGTTAGTATATGCTGCAACGCAACCATCGGCTCGAAGAAAGTGGCTTGAGACCTGGCTCAGGCAACCAATGAAAACAAGACTCACCGCCACCAGCCAATAGGAGACAAGCATGGGGCAGACCCCCCTGCTGTCAACCACAGATATAACGATGACGGCCACCCGCTTCAAGATCAGTCCACCCATCAGCTTCCCAGCCCGAGGATGTCTGGCAGCTCATACGAAAGCTCGCTTTAAGAAAGAGACAGAGAGAGAGAGAGAGAGAAAATCGTTAATGACTTTGATGACTATGTATCATAGTTTATCTGTAAAATTCAAATATATACACCTATTTTGACCCTGTATTTTACCATGACCTCTATAGGCGCTCTACTTGCCTGTTTAAGTAGCACCGAAAAAGCCGCTATTCGCAAAAAAAAAAATAGAGAAGAATCTCTACAGGTGTAACGCTGCTGAAGTAGCCATTACTTTTAATAAAATAATAATAATAATAATAATAATATTTTGGAAGATGACCCTCTTTTAAATAAATTCTATTGAATAAAATGGCAGAATTCAGCAAATTAATCTTATATATTATCTTTTCTATTTTTCTTATTACTCGCTTTTCTGGCTCAGCGATACTTCGCAATAATTGTCCAATATGGGGATAATGCTGAAAGTGGTACTTTATTCAGAACAGGCTTTATTAATCAAAGACTGGTATTATCAGAATACTGGTATATGGGAAGGCGCTCCTCTGGTTCAGATCAAGCAAGGGTCGTCGTCGGTGTTGGTATCATTCCATACGAGAGGTCAATGTCAGGCCGGAGTCGTCTCTGGTATTCAGTTGGCATTACTGCTGGTATAGCTCTGGCTTCTCGCGACGTTTCAATCTTCCCGTAGGTCATCTTGGCTTGTTAGCAGTAGAAGTGAAGAGATGGTGTCTGCATGCCGATATTTATAGCGGCTCGAATCCTAGAGCTGCGCTCCCATTGGTATCGCCGTCGATGCTGTGATAGGAAAGAAAGTTGAAGATTGGTACCTCCAGGAACCCCGCCCTGACATCCTAGAGCCCATCAAGCTTTTTTACAAAGGGCACTTTCACCGAAGGTATAAGGAGGACGAGCAAGACCTCAAGACCATCATAAAGAGAAACGCCAGCCCCACCAATCAGGACAAGACCATTAATTTGATAATATATTATAAAACGAAAAAGAAAAGCAGCCTGGTGATGAGGAACAACCCAGCGCCCCCCCTGCAGGATCCCTTGAAGAAGACGAGCGTGGTCCACCGATACACGTGCCCCGTCCGAGGATGCCTCGGCAAATACATTGGTATGACCACCATGCGATTCTCCAAGAGAATCTCCTGCCACGCCCAAGAAGGAGCCATTTATAATCACGCCAGGACTGCCCATAAAGTAAGAATAAAAATGAGCTATATTATACCTAATATCGAAATAATTGACCAAACCGCCGATCCACGACGTTTACGAATCCTGGAAGCCCTCCATATAGGAGAGGAGAAACCTAACTTGAACATTACCCAAGAAACGTTTCTCCTCCCTACCGCCGCCCGAAGATCAGCAGCGAACGACCACCCAAATATCCAGGAGCACCAGCGGGATGATAGGATTCCTGCCGCGGGTAGAACTCCTGACATTCATTCCCCGATACACTACTCGAGCACTCGCACGGCTGCATCCCTGCAACCATCGAGAAGAGATCCCAGACTTCAACCCAGACCGGTTCGACCAATGAGAACGCAGCTCTAGGATTCGAGCCGCTATAAATATCAGCATGCAGACACCATCTCTTCACTTCTACTGCTAACAAGCCAAGACGATGACCTACGAGAAGGTTGAAACGTCGCGATAAGCCAGAGCTATACCAGCAGTAATACCAACTGAATACCAGAGACGACCCCGGCTTGACATTGACCTCTCTTATGGCCGATACCCAACACCGACGACGACCCCTGCTTGATCTGAACCAGAGGAACGCCCTCCCATATACCAGTATTCTGATAATACCAGTATGCTGATAATACCAGTCTTTGATTAATAAAGCCTGTTCTGATTAAAATACCCATTTCAGAATATCCCCAATATGAGTATTGGACAATTATTGCGAAGTATCGCTGAGCCAGAAAAGCTAGTAATAAGAAAAATAGAAAAGATAATATATAAGATTAATTCGCTGAATTCTGCCATTTTATTCAACAGAATAATAATAATAATGATAATAGTCTTTCACAGTATTTCATAGGATTTATAGTACAGACAGAATTTGCTTAAAACTTTCATATATTCTGTCTGTTAAAGAAATGTAATTTCCTGATGTAAAACATCTAAATCTTTTATTGGAATGAATTCAGACAATGAAGGTGAAGAGAATCACTGCAATAAAAATGATTTAGGTAGTGTTAATACTTTATTGTTTTGTCGAAATTGAAGAACATTCAAGAACTAGCAACAAGTAAATATCTATTGCTAGCTATAGTCATCTGTGTCCTCCTCTTTGGCTATTAGGATATATCTGTTATGCTGATGATGTCCTTATCCGTAAATTACTTGGCGGTATCTGGGATAACCATATGAGTGGCCATATACATACGAAGGTTCAGCTTCTGGCTCAGGATGAGCAGACCTCTTGTGATAGCGGTGAGAGTAGCCATAGGCGAGTGGCCGATACCCATAAGAAGAGCCATAGGAATGATCAGGTTCTGGCTCAGGATCAGCAGATCTCTTGTGATAGCGGTGAGAGTAGCCATAGGCGACTGGCCGATACCCATAAGAAGAGCCATAGGAATGATCAGCTTCTGGCTCAGGATCAGCAGATCTCTTGTGATAGCGGTGAGAGTAGCCATAGGCGACTGGCCGATACCCATAAGAGGAGCCATAGGAATGATCAGCTTCTGGCTCAGGATCAGCAGACCTCTTGTGATAACGGTGAGAGTAGCCATAGGCGACTGGCCTGATACCCATAAGAGGCCAGCCTAGGTATGATCAGCTTCTGGCTCAGGAATCAGCAGACCTCTTGTGATAACGGTGAGAGTAGCCATAGGTGACTGGCCATGCCCATAAGAAGAGCCATAGGAATGATCAGCTTTCTGGCTCAGGATCAGCAGAACCTCTTGTAATAGCGGTGAGAGTAGCATAGGCGACTGGGCCGATACCCATAAGAAGAGCCATAGCCATTGGAAGGTTCAGCCTCAGGTTCAGGATCAGCAGATCGTTTATGATTGTGATTAGAATAGCCATATCCATAGGAAGGACGATGATGGTAGCTTATGTGGCCATATCCTCCATAACTTGGTTCCGCCTCTCGCTTCTCTATCTCAGAAGCGCAAGCAAAAGCCACTAAGAGTGCAAGCACCTGAAAAATAACATAAAATTTTATAATGGATTCCTAAAAGAATAAATTGTAACTATTTTAGAAGACAAAATGGGACAACATATATTACGTACAATATTCACTTGTAAATTATTGCTGCATTTAAATACTCTAAATAAGTATCGATCGATGGATCGACGGAGCAATTGATCCATCCATCGAGAGCGAAAGTGAGAATTGTGATATATAAGATACAATTATTATATAAGGGAATCCTAAATATTATAGTTATGTAAACCACTGAAAGATTAAGATAATGAAGATTACGGTTAGGCTATACCAACCAGAAACTTCATTGTTGCTTGCTGATGTTGTCTTTGCCACTGCTGGCGAGTGTGTGCTGGGGGAAAACCTTCCTGCGATTTTCTTTTATACTCGACAGCCAAGAAAGTTTTCATCGTTTGTGTCGCGACATTGAGCGATTATGTTACAGAATTTGTAGGGGAGGCTACAATCAAGGTATCTTTCAGCTTTCTGTAAGGATTGTTTAGCTTCCTTGAAACCTAAATTTAGCTTTAACGCTGAAGGCGGTTTTCGCCAATTTCATAAGTTATATTGCTTAGGAAATATTAGTATTTATGTTACATCTGCTTCCTAAAGTTTAAATGAATATGTTATGATTTGTTCTTTAGGCAAAACCGCCGTTAAGGATAAAACATAAAACTTTATCTAAATACCGTAAAGTTTATTTCAGATAAAATAGGAAATGTCAATATCTGCTACTGAATTTGTCAAAATTTGATATTAATGTCTAAGGGAAACATGAAGCCTAACTATTACAAGTATTACCCATTTCATTAACGGTGAGAGTTTTATTAAATTTATGACTGGCAAGAAATATATAGATAGCAATATTTTACTAGCTTTTTAGTAAAATTGACGATTATCAACAACAGCAACAATAGAAATAGAAATAACGACAGCTACAATAATATACAAAAACGAAATCAATACGACCTATTACTAAATATTAG
>NC_061110.1:84395658-84408158 GCF_015104395.2 Macrobrachium nipponense | reverse complement strand
CTTTCCTCTTTGGCTATTAGTTATAGGACGGGCAGTGGTAGACTGGACGAGAATAATTATAGGTATGTCCGAACCTATAATTGGAAGAAGGTCTTGCTGTTGGCTCTGGATCAGTAGACCTTTTACACTGATGATGTTCTTATCCATGATAGCGGCAAGAGTAGCCATAGGTGACTGGGCAATACCCATAAGAAGAGCCACACCCATATGAAGGTTCAATTTCTGGCTCAGGATCGGCAGGCCTCTTTTGATAGCGGTGAGAGTAGCCATAGGTGACAGGGCGATATCCATATGAAGAGCAATAGCCATAGGAAGGTTCAGCTTCTGGCTCACGGCATAGGTGACCAGGTGCGATACCCATAAGAAGAGCCATAGCCATAGGAAGTTTCAGCTTCTGGCTCAGGATCAGCAGACCTCTTGTGATAGCGGTGAGAGTAGCCATAGGTGACTGGGCGATACCCATAAGAAGAGCCTTAGCCATAGGAAGGTTCAGCTTCTGGCTCAGGATCATCAGATTGCTTATGATAGTGATTAGAATAGCCATATCTATAGGAAGGACGATGATGGTACCTTACGTGGCCATATCCTCCATAACTTGGCTCCGCCTCTCGCTTCTCTATCTCGGAAGCGCAAGCTAAAGCCACTATGAGTGAAAACACCTGAATAATAATAAGTAATGTTAAATTACTGCTGCATTTGAGAGAGAGAGAGAGAGAGAGAGAGAGAGAGAGAGAGAGAGAGAGAGAGAGAGAGAATTATATTAAATAAGATACCAATGATTACTTTAAGAGATAGCCTAAACATTACAGTTATGAAAACCATTGAAGAAATATTCCAGTTGACCAAATGCATGTTTTTGCTGTTAGAGGAAGCTATGGTATAGTAATTCACATATTGTTTGGCTAAACTTTAGTGTTAGGCTATACCAACCAGAAAAGGGGATCAGGTATCAATTGTGAATGCAAAAGATCTCTGTTGAAATACATGTTATAAAAAATTGTTAAATAAGAGGCCATCCGTCGATAATCCAAGTCATAATTGCTAATAGCAGGAAACAGAAACCTAACACCTTAAACAATTCTACTTAAAAGAGATAAATCGCATGTTAAAAGGCCTCAGTACTAAAAAATTATAAATATATTCTATGCAGTTAGATTTAAGTGAAGTTAATAAATGTTGATATACATGGCAGTAGAAAAATTTAAATTTACTGATAATAAACGCAAACAAATTAACTGCTGCAACAAAAGCAATAAAATTTAATTAGAAAAGCATCCATGAAATCCGCCATCTATATCATACATGTTTTTCCTCTTTCACAAAACTCTGCCCATCTGCGTCCTTCCATCTCATAGTTCTAATCTGGTCCGGGTCCGCCTATTGTTCTGGTGCCCGAAAGAGCCAAAAGGAGCCAAGCTGACATTATTGCATTTTTCATGCTTCACTGCCACACCTTGGTGACCACCAATATTGGCAGCCATCTCGGAGCACCCGCAAACTTGAGCTCAATGTTTTCCATAATACTATTATTATTGAACTTATACCCTTTGTGTTTTTGTATTTATCTGCACTACACTTATTTGATGTATCCTGTTCTACGGTTTTTCAATTTAGTCATTACTTTCTAGTCAGTTTTAATTTTTAGTTTTGTTTTTCAGGTTCCATATTTATAGGTCATGTATTATACCAATTGTGTTCCTTTACGATGCAAAGTGAATGATTGCAATTGGTATAATGTATGACAGGGTATAAATATGGGACCTGAGAAATAAAACAACTAAAAATTAAAACTGACCAGAAAGTAATGACTTCCTCTTCTTCCCAGCTTTAACCCATATTTATATGGCGTCGCCGTTGTTAATGAGTCGTCTCCATCGATTTCTGTCCTGTGCATCGTTCTCGTTAATACCTTTCCATAACATATCTTCCCCTACGCAATCACGCCATCTTTTTTTTGGTCTCCCCTTCTTCCTTCTACCCCACACTTCCATTTCCATCGTATGTATTCCAACATGATGTTCCTCTCTTCGTAACAGGTGTCCATACCATCGAGGGCTTCCTCCTGTATTTTCTTTGATATTTCAACTAACTTTGTCGATCCTCTTACATACTCATTTCTGATCCTATCTTCCATTGTTACTCCCGACATCCATCTCAACATTTTCATTTCTGCTACATCCATCTTCTTCTCCTCTGTTTTCCTCATACTTGCTGTTTCTGTTCCATATAACATTGCTGGTCTGACCACCGTCCTATGAAACATTCCCTTCAATTTCAGAGGAACCTTCTTGTCACAGAGGACCCCTGATGCAGACTCCAGTTATTCCATCCTGCCTGAATTCGATGTCTCACCTCTTGGTCCATGCTTCCACTATCCTCTAATATGGACCCCAAGTACTTGAACTTCTGTACTCTCTTTATTTCTTCTCCAACCAATCTTATACTATTCCCACCATCCCCAGTAATACTGGAACACACATATTCGGTTTTTGATCTGCTTATTCTCATTCCTCTCCCCTCAAGTGCTGCTCTCCACCTCTCCAACCTCCCCTCCAACTCCTCCTTCCCCTCTGAACACAAAACAATGTCATCTGCATATAATATGCACCGTGACACTGCTTCTCTAACATCCTTGGTCATTACATCCATCACGATGGTGAAGATAAATAGGCTAAGTGCCGACCCTTGGTATAATTCAACTCCTATCTCAAATCTACCTGTCTCTCCAACACTTCTTCTCACTATAGTATACATATTCCTGTACATTTCCAGAAAGTAATGACTAAATTAGTAAAATGCAATACAGAAATCATTAATTAGGTATAATGCAGATAAATAAAAAAGCACAAAGGGTACACGGCAAAGTAAAAATAATATTGTGGAAATCATTATACTCAAGCTTATGGTGCTTCATGATTGCTGCCAACATTGAAGGTTACCAAGGTGTGGCAGTGAAACATCGAATACACGCGATGCACATACTAATGAAGAACCATTATAGATTAGATTATAGATAACTTTTTTCTTTAGTTATTATTTATCATTATAATGTTCGTTTTTTAAATTTTCCTGCTTAACACTTTGGTGATTTTTACTGGACACACACACACGATCGTTCCTCATTTGCAACTGCTAATGATTTGATGTATTGTTTTATTTAATCTTAAAAGTTGCTTTCCACAAATTTCGGTCTTCCCTCACCCTAAAAAACCTGGCTTCCAAATGTCGTCCCCCACAGTTTTTAGATAGTATACATAAGTGATGTGGTGAAACAAAAAATGAATTATTAAAAAAAGATTAAATGTGCTTGGAACAAACAGAAATTTTTGTAAATTGATGCATAGTTGAGTAAAAGAAAATATTCTTTGAAGAGGAATGTATGTCATATTAACCTTTTTTAAGTCTACTAACTTTCCACATAATTCTTCCTTGTTTTCTCTGTCCTTGAAAGTTTATTGATCTTATAAGGGATTTATATAACATTCCTAAGTGCAAACACATTTATTATTTTTGTTCTGGCACTTCCCTTGTGTTTGGGGTTGATAATAGCCTATGAAAGCCTTTCCTAGAATTTATTGCAGAACTAAAACTTGCATAAATCCATGTGTATATTTAGTCTGTTCAAGAATTATAATTCCGCGATTGAAGATTTCTAAATCTTTTATAGCAATGAATTCCGACGAGAAAGGTAAAGAGAGTCACTGCAATAAAAATGATTTATGTAGTATTAATACTTTATCATTTCGTCGAAGTAGCAGAAAGTCATGAACTAACAGCAAATAAGAATCTTTTGCGAGCTACGTCTTCCTCTTTGGCTATTAGTTATAGGAAGGGCAAAGGTAGAGTAGATGAGAATAATTGTAGGTATTCCCATGACTACAAGTGGAAGAAGGTCACGCTGTTTGAACTGGATTAGCAGACCTTTTACACTGATGGTGTCTTCATCCGTAAATTACTGGGTGGTAGCTGGGGTAACCATATGAGTGACCAAATCTATGAGAGGGTTCAGCTTCTGGCTCAGGATCGGCAGGCCTCTTGTGATAGCGGTGAGAGTAGCCATAGGTGACTGGGCGATGCCCATAAGAAGAGCCATAGCCATAGGAAGGTTCAGCTTCTGGCTCAGGATCGGCAGATCTCTTGTGATAGCAGTGAGAGTAGCCATAGGTGACTGGGCGATACCCATAAGAAGAGCCATAAACATAGGAAGGTTCAGCTTCTGGCTAAGGATCAGCAGATCGCTTATGATAGTGATTAGAATAACCATATCCATAGGAAGGACGATGATGGTAGCTTACGTGTCCATATCCTCCATAACTTGGCTCCGCCTCTCGCTACTCTATCTCAGAAGCGCAAGCACAAGCCACTAAGAGCACAAAACCCTGAAAAATAATAAGTAATGTTTTATAATGGGTTTTGAAAAGAATAAATTTTAGCTATTTCAGAAGAGATAATGTAATGTAACAACACATAAAAGTAACACATTATACAGTTTTAAATTGACTCGTCATTTAAATAGTTCAAATATTGCATTTATGCCAAACAATGAAGGCATATTCCAGTTGACTAAATGCATATTTCGGCTGTTACGAGGAACCTAATGAATAGTTATTTGCCTATTGTTTGGCTAAACAATTTTGATGAATGGACATTACGGTTAGGCTATACCAACCAGAAACTTCATTGTTGTTTACTGATGTTGTCTTTGGCTACTGCAGGGCAAGACTGTGCTGGGAAACCCTTCCTCCGATGTTATACTCGACGGTCAAGAAAAATGTTACAAAATCCTTAATAGGCTTTGATCAGAAATCTATCAGCTAACTGTTCAGGACGTTTAAGCTTCCACAAAGCTTAAATTTAGCTTCAGTGCTAAAGTAAACCGTGAAGGTAGCTTATTTTTTATGGTGATGACAAAGGATTATGCATTTAAAGGAAAGCCACTTGCCATGTTTCGAAAGTTTCCTGAAGTTCAAATGAATATGTTAAGATTTGTATCTAAGATGACGCCACTAAAGAAAAACTGTATAACCTTCGTTAAAATTGCTAACGTTATATGTCTTATGTCTGTAAATGTCAGTTCCTCTTAATGGGATTTACTGTATAATCTTTATGTCCTATTCGCTAAATAATCTAATTCATGCAACAAACCCTTAATACTTTTGAATATAGACATTTTTATTCTAGTTAGAATTCAATCAACTTAACCAATGATGATATATATATACTGGTTTAAAAATGTAAGTCTGCTGATTTTATGACAGTGGCAATACATTGTATCCTTGCTTGAACTTCTGAAGTTCTAATTGCATATGCTTAGGAGGCTGTTCCATAGGCCATGGTGTGAGGAATAAATTTCCTGTGGAACTGAGAAATTCGACAGCGGTGCATATTAACTGCGTATTGTTGCTTCTGTTCAACGAATGTGGTTGCTCTCGGCAGAAAATGTGATCACGGATCAATTGTGAATGTGAAAGATCTCCATTGAAATGTGTAACGAGATATGAATCTCGTTTTTTATTTGGTATGCATGAACCAAGCGTAGGCAAACTGATACACAATCTCTCTCTCTCTCTCTCTTCTCGTCTCTCTCTCTCTCTCTCTCTCTCTCCTCCAAGCGACCTCTCTCTCTCTCGTCTCGCGACCTCTCTCTCTCTCTCTCTCTCTCTCTCTCTCTCTCTCTCTCCATTTTGACAGGTAATCAAAAGAGTCAAAGTTATATAAAAATATAATATTTATTCAACAATGGAATGATAATAATCCAATTCTCACAGACTAACCAACTCAGCTAAACTCCCAGTATTTAAAATGTCTTAATCAGTAATTTGTCACACCAATTATCTCTCCTCCCATACGGGACTTCCTCGGTCCCCCCTTGCAGAAACAACTTAGTTCCCTTGCAGAATCGTCTGTTACAAAGACACGAGAAACACACTCGTTAGCACACATAAGTTTGAAGACAAAGTTAACAGCTAAAATGAAATATGACATTTTACAAGCAATCAACAAGCCAACCTTTTGGCTAAAGTAATTCAACACTTACCCATTCCCAGGCCATAATATCACTCACAGTTTAAAAAAAACACTTTGGCACTCGCCATCGTTGCTCTGCCTTACTCCCACGGATCTCTCTGCAAGTCTTCCCATAGGCTTGGCTAATGTATGAATGCACACTTCGTCAACGCCCCATGTAACTGGCTACAACCAGTTTCTAAAGGCATTTGACTCCCTTAACTATGCATTTTCATATCACGCCATCCCAGAAATGAATTATCAGCTTCCTCAGGTCGTTGCTTCGGCTGTGTTCTGCGCATTCCAAAAAGGTTACAGCACATCACATTGGCATATTAAACATATTATTAATTATAACCCCTGTTATCTCACAGAAGCTCAACCACCAAAAATTGCTAGCACCTGCCTAGCAAAGTCTTATCACGCTTCATCTCAAATGACACTAGGCACATTTTCACTCATTTTGGATTCTTGAATATCCCTCTTTATCTGCAACTTCCAGTATAGACTAGTATGCTGTAGGAAGACGAACGGCCTCCCTCCTTGTAGAAGACTTCTAACGGCTTCTGTAGGTCGAAAACAAGCGCTTTAACGAATTTGCACCTGGAGAAGTTATAGAAATCCCCATAAAATACATCAAATTACAACTATAGCGGACCTCATTAGGAAACCAAGCTTTATAAGGTGGGTGAAGAAAGAAAAATTGAGGAAAGAAACTTTTCAAAATTAAACAATACCATATATTAAAACATCAGCAGTTGCAAATGTACATCGATCTTGCGTGTGTCAAGTAGTAGCTACCAAATAATCAAGCACGAACATTTAGATACGAATTTTAAATGGTTGAGTAATAACTACAATCAGACTGATCTATATTCTAATCTATGATAACTTTAAAACTTTCATTATTTCCCTTATGTATGTCTGTATGTATGTATGTATGTATGTATGTATGTATGTATGTATGTATGTATGTATGTATGGCTGTATGTCTGTATGTAGCCGAAATATGTATAAAGGTAGTCGGGGGATACAGATCAATTTTATATACTATGATAGTATTATACCATAGTGATCAAGTATATAAAAGATTTGCTTTAAATAAAATAAAATAATTTAAAAACTTGCACTGATTAACTAGTACGTAGGTATAAAAATATCTAAAAACTTTAATAAAGGATGCTTCAAACTACTTTTGTGTATTCAGTACTTCACTAACACACAATGGTAACCAACAATATTGGCAGCTACCATAGAGCGCCAAAAGCTTAAGCATTATGTTTTCCATAATAATGTTTTACTTTACCATGTACCCTTTGTTTTTTTATTCATCTGCACTATACTTAATTAAAGATTTCTGTTTTGTAGTTTATTTATTTAGTCATTACTTTCTGGCCAGTTTTAATTGTCATTTGTTCTGTTTTCAGGTCACATATTTATACGCTGTCATGTATTATACTATTTGTATACTCTCATTTTCCATCGTAAAAGAATACATTTAATATGTTAAATAACAGCATATAAATATGAAACATAAAAAACAAAACAGCTGAAAATTAAAACTGACTAGGAAGTAATGACCAAATTGAAAAACCACAAAACAGGTAACATCCTATTAGTGTAGTAGATATATATAAAAAAATACAAAGTGAAAAGGCAAAGTAGTAATAGTATTATGGAAAACCTTGTGCTCAGGTTTGTGGGTTCTCCGTGATGTCTGCCAATATTGGTGGTCACCAAGGTGTGGCAGTGAGGCATGGAATGCACAATAATGACAGCTGGGCTCCTTTTGGCTCTTATATGCACAAAAGCAATAGGAAGACCCAGACCATATTAAAACAATGTGATGGAAGGACGAAGATGGGCAGAGATTTGTGAAAGACGAAAATTTGAATGATTGAGGTGGTGGATTTCATGGAAGGTTTTCCAATTAATTTTATTGTTTTTGCTGCAGCAGATCCTTTGTCTGCGTTTGTTATTATCAGTAAACTTAAATTTTTTACCACTATATATATATATATATATATATATATATATATATATATATATATATATTGTGTCATTTTCTGTCTATGTAGGAGTGTAACAAGAAAATGAAAACTACGACCAGATTGACGGTAATCTTCAGCGGAGGTACCAGAGTGCAATACTACTGCGCTTCACGTTAAGCTGTTTTCAATTTTTTTTCTTTTTCTTTTTTTTGTAATTTCTATGTATTCCATTATCTACGTACAGCTGATTATATACAGAAAACAGTCATGAAATTGGCTCATTATTATGCACCGTACTTTACGAAATATACAGTTTGATCTTAAAAAAAAATAACTGAAAACAGTAAAAGTTAAATAAATGTACCAACAGTTTGAAAAGCAAAAGACCGTGAGCAAATCTGCTTACACCCATACACGTGACGACGCCTATCATCCCCTCCCCTCTAACCCCACAAAACCCATTCCCATTCCCACACCTCTCATCAATCAGGCGCGAATGCCAACAAAGATATTCACATTGAACCAATCAGAGACAATGCCCAGCTCGTTCACCAGGCTGAGCAGAAATATTTCTTGTGGTCCCATCAAGATATTTTGATCTTCGCTCGCACATCCATTAACACATGTGCACTTTTATTTACACTTGTGCCGTTTGGTGTCAATAAACGTACACAAGCACTTTCTTACTAAGTAAATTACTAACTTCTTTATGATATTTTATTTTGGTTTACGAAAGATTACCTGCCAGTGGTTTATCCAACTGAATTGGTATTCAGTAAGGTAGTAGAGTGTGTGGAAAGGATCCGGCCATTGGTACAAGAATCATATATATACTCTGTAAGACTGAATCATTTTCCATAATTACTGTATAAAGTTAAAGAAAGCCAGTGAAAGAAATTTTTGAAAGATTACAGCTATGAAGAAAATACTATTTTTGTTTCGATGAAAATGTGAATTCCTGATTATTCAGGAACAACAACAATAATAACAACAACAAAAACAACAGCAACAATAATAATAATAATAATAATAATAATAATATCTAATAATAATAATAATAATAATAATAATAATAATAATAATAATAATAATAGCATATCTGCATTTTTATTTATAAATATTATTATGTACATTGGCATGATAGGATAGTTAACGTCTTTTCTTTCTCTTGAATACCCATTAGTAGTAAATCTCCTTCAGTATTTTCAATGAAAAATTTGCTTTTTTTACTAATATTTAGTAATAGGTCGTATTGATTTAGCTTTTTTTATATTATTGTAGCTGTCGTTATTCCTATTCTATTGGTTGTTGATAATTCGTCATTTTTACTTAAAAGCTAGTCATAAAATATTGCTAGTCATAAATTTAATAAAACTCTCACCATTAATGAAATGGGTAATACATGTAATAGTTAGGCTTCATGTTTCCCTTAGACATTAATATCAAATTTTGACAAATTCAGTAGCAGATATTGACATTTCCTATTTTATCTGAAATAAACTTTACGGTATTTAGATAAAGTTTTATGTCTTATCTTTAACGGCGGTTTTGCCTAAAGAACAAATCGTAACATATTCATTTAAACTTTAGGAAACAGACGTAACATAGATACTAGTATTTCATAAGCAATATAACCTTATGAAATTGGCGAAAACCGCCTTCAGCGTTAAAGCTAAATTTAGGTTTCAAGGAAGCTGAACAATCCTTACAGAAAGCTGAAAGATACCTGATCTTAGCCTCCTACAAATTCTGTAACATAATTCGCTCAATGTCGCGACCACAAACGATGAAACTTTCTTGGCTGTCGAGTATAAAAGATCGCAGGAAGGGTTTCCCAGCACACACTCGCCCAGCAGTGGCCAAAGACAACATCAGCAAGCAACAATGAAGTTTCTGGTTGGTATAGCCTAACCGTAATCTTCATTAATCTTAATCTTCAGTGGTTTACATAACTATAATATTTAGGATATGCCTTATATAATAATTGGCATCTTATATATTACAATTCTCACTTTCGCTCTCGATGGATGGATCAATTGCTCCGTCGATCCATCGATCGATACTTATTTAGAGTATTTAAATGCAGCTATAATTTACAAGTGAATATTGTACGTAATATATGTTGTCCCAGTTTGTCTTCTTAAATAGTTACAATTTATTCTTCTAGGAATCCATTATAAAATTTTATACTATTTTTCAGGTGCTTGCACTCTTAGTGGCTTTTGCTTGCGCTTCTGAGATAGAGAAGCGAGAGGCGGAACCAAGTTATGGAGGATATGGCCACATAAGCTACCATCATCGTCCTTCCTATGGATATGGCTATTCTAATCACAATCATAAACGATCTGCTGATCCTGAACCTGAGGCTGAACCTTCCAATGGCTATGGCTCTTCTTATGGGTATCGGCCAGTCACCTATGGCTACTCTCACCGCTATCACAAGAGGTCTGCTGATCCTGAGCCAGAAGCTGATCATTCCTATGGCTCTTCTTATGGGTATCGGCCAGTCGCCTATGGCTACTCTCACCATTATCACAAGAGGTCTGCTGATCCTGAGCCAGAAGCTGATCATTCCTATGGCTCTTAGGGTATCGTATCGCGTCGCCTATGGCTACTCTCACCGCTATCACAAGAGATCTGCTGATCCTGAGCCAGAACCTGATCATTCCTATGGCTCTTCTTATGGGTATCAGCCAGTCGCCTATGGCTACTCTCACCGCTATCAAGAGATCTGCTTGATCTGAGCCAGAAGCCGATCATTCCTATGGCTCCTATGGGTATGCCAGCTAGGCTCTCACCGCATCACAAGAGATCTGCTGATCCTGAGCCAGAAGCTGATCATTCCTATGGCTCTTCTTATGGGTATCGCCCGGTCGCCTATGGCTACTCTCACCGCTGTCACAAGAGATCTGCTGATCCTGAGCCAGAACCTGATCATTCCTATGGCTCTTCTTATGGGTATCGGCCAGTTGCCTATGGCTACTCTCACCGCTATCACAAGAGGTCTGCTGATCCTGAGCCAGAAGCAGAACCTTCGTATGTATATGGCCACACATATGGTTACCCCAGACACCGTCCAGTAATTTATGGATAAGGACATCATCAGCATATTAGGTATATCCCTAATATAAAGCCCAAAGAGGACACAGATGGACTATAGCTAGCAATAGATATTTATTTGTTGTTAGTTCTTGAATGTTCTTCAATTTCGACAAAACAATAAAGTATAAACACTACCTAAATCATTTTTATTGCAGTGCTTCTCTTCAATTTCATCGTCTGAATTCATTCCAATAAAAGATTAAAAGATTTGGGGTTGATGTTTTATCATCTAGGAAAATTATATTTCTTTAACAGACAGAATAAACGAAAAGCTTTAATGCAAAATCTGTCGTTTACTATTAACTCCTATGAAATACTGTGAAAGAAATATTATTATTATATTATTATTCTGTTGGAATAAAAAATGGCAGAATTCAGCGAATTAATCTATATATTATCTTTTTCTATTTTTTCTATTACTCGCTTTTTGGCTCAGCAATACTTCGCAATAATTGTCCAATACTCATATTGGGGATAATGCTGAAAGTGGTATTTTATTCAGAACAGGCTTTATTAATCAAAGACTGGTATTATCAGTATACTGGTATTATCAGAATACTGGTATATGGGAAGCGTTGCTGGTGGTTCATATCAAGCAGGGGTCGTCGTCGGTGTTGGTATCATTCCATAAGAGAGGTTAATGTCAGGCCGGGGTCGTCTCTGGTATTCAGGTGGTATTACTGCTGGTATAGCTCTAGGCTTATTCGCGACGTTTTTCAACCTTCTCGTAGGTTCTATCGTCTTGGGCTTGTTTAGCAGTAGAAGTGAAGATATGGTGTCTGCATGCCAATATTTATAGCGGCTCGAATCCTAGAGCTGCGTTCTCATTGGTCGAGCCGGTCTGGGGCGAAGTCTGGGATCTCTCGTCGATGTTTGCAGGGATGCAGCCGTGCGAGTGCTCGAGTACTGTATCGGGGAATCAATGTCAGGAGTCCTACCTGCGGCAGGAATCCTATCATCCCGCTGGTGCTCCTGGATATTTGAGTGGTCGTTCGCTGCTGATCTTCGGGCGGCGGTAGGGAGGAGAAACGTTTCTTGGGTAATGTTCAAATTAGGTTTCTCCTTTCCTATATGGAGGGCTTCCAAGATTCGTAAACGTCGTGGATCAGCGGTTTGGTAAATTATTTCGATATTAGGTATAATATAGCTCTTTTTTATTCTTACTTTATGGGCAGTCCTGGCGTGATTATAAATGGCTCCTCCTTGGGCGTGGCAGGAGATTCTCTTGGAGAATCGCATAGTGGTCATACCAATGTATTTGCTGAGGCATCCACGGACGGGGCACGTGTATCAGTAGACCACGCTCGTCTTCTTCAAGGGATCCTGCAGGGGGGCCGCTGAGTTGTTTCTCATCACCAGGCTGCTTGGGTGGTGGTGTTTCGCTCTATGATTGTCTTGAGG
>NC_061110.1:84368158-84390658 GCF_015104395.2 Macrobrachium nipponense | reverse complement strand
AGAGAGAGAGAGGTCCCCTTTCCCGAAGAAGAGAAGAGAGAGAGAGAGAGGGGGAACCAACACATCATTCAACGCGCTGGTAGGCGAACGCAAGCTGTCAGACGTAAACCCGGATGTCGAAGACGACGAAAGAAGTTAAGTCCAAAATAATATCCCCACACTTACATAACATTAAAACTTTATTAAAAGTAAATTACGCGATTAACATTTCAGTTAGACAATTTCTGGTATTTCAAGATTAAAAGATTTTCACACTGAACTTTTTTTTCTTGGCAACGAAACTCTATATTTCTTCATTTTACTAATTATAACTAATCAGCTACTAAGACCTTTTCCCGAACATTTGTATTTACTAACCAATAACTTTAAATTTTAATTTGAATTTTGATTGTGTCATTTTATGTTATTTTTTTGTGATTTTGGTTGTTTTGTGATTTCTTGTACTTTGTTTTTTTTTGTTTTAGTATTTGCTTTTTACTTTTATTCGTTACGTCGAATGAATGTTTACTTGTTTTTATTTTGTTTGTTTAGGATAACAAGGGTAATTCACGGGAGGTCTCTCGTTAGCGTACACTTTACGGTCAGTTTCAGTATCGTTTTACCAGAACTGTTAAGAGGGTTTTTGTTGTTATTTAAGAATCGCTTACAGGTAACGTAAGACTTTGAGAATATTTCTGGGGAAAATTCTTTTATTTTTTTTTTTTTTTGGTGATCGAATACTTAAGTAAAAATAATTTATTGTTATTATCATTTTCTTTTTGGGATATTACTGTCACAACTTTGATACTTTTAATGATGCTCAGTACTTAAGAAAATTTCCATTAACGAGTCGATGGTCAAGGGGAGACCGACTCCTTATCAGAACGTAAGAACGCCTGTGCTCACGAGAAGTCAAACAAGGAAATTAACCATGCCGGAAGGTACACAGTCCGCGAATTCGAACGCAGCAGTAATGGGAACACATAAGGACATGTGATTAATCACATAGCTAAATTTTGCGGAAGAAAGGATGGTCAGTTAGCTTGTAACTTAGAGAACTGGATAGAGCAAGTGGAGACACGCCTAGATAGCATAACTGGGAACCCAGATAGAGGAAAAAGCTTATTGAAGCCAAGAGTTATCTTGATTTGGAAGCCGGAGGAGACTTAGAACGATACGTCCACTCCGAGACTTACCGAGATCTTAAGAATTGGGAAGAATTGAAACGGTATTTTAGGAAGGTTTTATTCCACAGTTGGTGAAAGAGATCCAGTTACTAGCTTGGCAAGGATCGTGCGTCAATTTAAGTTAGACGAAAGACGTTATCAAGAGTTTAGCTCTCAGTTGTATAACAATATGAATGAATGGGGTAACTTCATGGAATCCCACAGGTTGGATAGAGGTAGAAGGAGGCCAAGCAAAAAATGCTAACTGAGTCATGTTAAAACAAAAAAATATTTAGACTAGCAATAATGATTGGAAGTCCTGCCAACGGAAGTCATTGCAAGGATGACACGTAAGTGGGAGACATCCGATGATGTAGCAGAGATTGAAGAGGAGGAAAGGAAAACAAAAAAATCCTAGTAGAAGACCTGAAGGGAATCCTATATACAGACCTTTAGTCGCTATAGGACAAAAGGAAAGAGGTCCGAATAGATCTAGGACACCATCTAGAAATCAGAATAAGACACCAGGTAAATCTTCTCAAGGAGGATTTTCGACAGTCACGTGTTTATAACTGTCAGAAGAGAGGACATTATGCCAGTGACTGCCGAGGGATGGCCTTCTGTCCTTTCCATAAGAGAACAGGACATAGTGCTCGAGAATGCAGGAATAAATTTGTTTCACTCCTAGAGGTAGATCTCAGTCGAGAGGCAGAAGTAGAAACAATAGTCAATCTCCCCCAGTTAGAGGAAATAGGGATTCCGTCCCAAATAGATATGCTAATCAAACAGCAAGCATAGGGTATCAACCAGTTCAGTCAATGTCGGAACGACGCAATGGGAAATTTTCTGCTTACTGGTACAATGAATCTTCCTCTATAACAGAGAGAACGTCCGGAATGTCAAGGCTAAGCCCAGCTACACAGGTTAGCAAAGTTGATGTAGGAAATGAATATATTATAGACCATTATTTCCTGCACATGTCGGTCTAGAGAAACCTATTGTTACATTCTCTGATACGGTAGTCCTAAGAATATAATCAGAAAAGGTGTATCGGTTGTATTTTTCTCACTTAAATTTGAATCCAGCGGTAGATTGTAGAATCACAGACGTCCAGGGTAATGATATCCCACGTAATTGGACAGTTAGATTTTCCATTTAGGCTAGGAAGAATTGCTCTAAGAGAAAATGTTCTGTAGCCAGAGATATACAATTAGGGCTTTTGCTCATTTGCTGATAGGTTATCCAACTATGGGCTAGACAAGGGATAAGCATTGATGCCCCTAGAGAACAACTAGTGATTAACAACGGTCGTGAGATTTCTAGAATACCAATATGCAAGCCAATTAAAAGAACCCAGACTCAACAGAATCCCACACTGAAAGGTATTTTAAAGAAGGATAAGACGGAGGGAAGATATCCAGAATGCATCACGAGTTCACAACAGATCATTAACCTCTTCTGAATCAAATCAATGCACTTATTTAAAGTTAGAGAGGGAATTAAGACTTAAACCAGGAGAAAGTACGTGGGTAGAATGTATAGTAAATCCAATTTTTGAAGGAAAGGAAATTCTCACGCTTACTGAAAAGTCGCAAGTAAATGGAATACATTATTCTTCTAGTTTACATGAAGTCAGACAGGGCAAATAGCGTTTACAGATTACGAATAACAGAGGAGGAAAGGTTAAATTAACACCAGGTACCGAGATAGGCCTGGCAGAAGTACTACTCCATACCTATCCGAGTTGTAGAAAGGGAAACGGTAGCAGCAATCAGTAAAGGAAATGAAATTATGCTCAGGGACATAAAACTGAGAAGAGCTAAAATAGGATCTCATTTAAAGGACATTAAGGAAAAACCATGTTAGAGAAGAATTTATAGACTTACTGTGCGAATATCAGGATATAGTCGCTCTAGACGGCGACACCTTGGGAAATACACGCGAAATAACGCACAAGATAGACATTCCATCAAACACAAAGCCAATTTATATACCAGCCTATAGAGTAGCACATTCCCAGAAGGAAATCATTGAAAGAGAAGTACAAAGAATGAATAGGCAAGGAATAATAGAACCATCTAAATCCCCATGGTCTTTCCCACTTTTGCTAGTTCCTAAAAGGGACAAAACTTATAGAATAGTTGTGGATTTCAGAAAATTGAACCAAATTACTGAAAATGATCCTTATCCAATGCCGTCAATGCGAGATCTTATCGCCACTATAGGGTCCAAGAGATACTTCACCACAATAGATTTATTGCAGGGATTCTTGCAAATCCCTCTAGACGAAGAAAGTAAACCTTCAACTGCTTTTTCCACTAGTAACGGCAGATACCAGTATGTACGAATGCCCTTTGGTCTAAAGTCAAGCCCGGTAACTTTTGTAAGATTAATGGATAAAATTTTGGGCGATTTACTAGGCAAGGACGTGCACTGTTACATAGATGATTTGGTAATAGCAACAGACACTATAGAGGAACACGTAGACTTAGTCAGAGAAGTCCTAAAGAGATTAAGAAAAGCCAACCTGAAGCTTAAATTAAAGAAGTGTAACTTCCTTAAAAGGAAAATAGACTACCTTGGGCATACACTAAGTGAAAAGGGCGTAGAAGTAAACGATGTAAAGATAAAGTCAATCAAGGAATATCCTACACCTCAGTGCAAGAAGGACGTAAAGTCATTCTTAGGTTTAGCAGGTTTTTACCGCAAATTCATAGGGAACTTTGCAGTCATATCAGCTCCACTAACTGGACTTTTAAAGGAACACGTATCATTTGTATGGACAGACAAGCAGCAAGAAGCATTCGATGAATTGAAAGAAAGATTAACACATCCCCCAGTACTTAGCTTCCCAGATTTTGGCAAAGAATTCTTTTTAGCCACGGACGCAAGCCACATTGGTATAGGAGCATGTTTAATGCAAAGACAAGATAATAAGTATAATGCGATAGCTTATTACAGTAGGAAATTAAAGCCCTCAGAAGTGAACTACTCAGTAACAGACCTCGAGTCTCTAGCTATAATAGACGCTTTAAAGCATTTCAGATATATTATTTTTGGTTACAAGATAACCGTGTTCACGGATCATTCAGCTGTAGTAGAAATGCTAAAGAACCCTAATTTTTCTGGACGAAGAGCCCGTTGGTTCATGACAGCCCAAGATTATGATATAGGTGGTGAAATATGTTCCCTGGGAAGACGAATAAGGTAGCAGATGCATTATCAAGATATGTGTCACAAGGTGATAGTATAAATATGATAAGTCAAGAAGAAGAAAAGAATGAAACAATGTTGCAATGACGTAAATGTACTCACCATGCATTATACAGAGGAGCTTCCCGGCAAAATTTTCATAAGGAACAAGAAAGAGATGAAGATATAAGGGAACTGTTTCAAATACGTTAGAAACGAAAGAAAGCACAGCCAACAAGAATTAACCGAACTAGGTAGGAAGGTGTGGATGTCCACAGATGCATTAACGGACATAGATGGCGTATTAATTTGGATGTGTCACGAATTAGACCCATTTGGTCAATTTCTAGGTGTACTGCACAAAGGTTAGTACCTAAGAGTCTAAGAAACAAGGTCATTGAGCTAATGCACGACGATGACAGAGAGTTCACCCAGGAAGGGAGAGACAATTAGATTAATCCAAAGAACTTTCCATTGGAAGGGAATTCACAAGGATGTTAGTAATTATGTGAAAAGCTGCAATATATGCAACAGCTACAAGGGAAGAACAGACAAGGAAGTACCACTAGGGAAACTATCCTATCCCACAGACTCCTTTCGAAAGAGTATCTATTGATCTTATCACTAATCTTCATACCACGAGTAAAGGGAATAAGAATATACTAGTATGATCGACGCGCTCACGAGATATACAGAGTTGGTACCACTAACTAGTAAAAGTGCCAAGGATTGTGCAACCGCACTCTTCGATAAGATATTTTGCAGATATTCTGCCCCACAGCTCATTATCTCTGATAATGGGACCGAGTTCAACAACTCATTAGTTCAAGAAATTTGTAACGCCTTTAAGGTAGAAAAGGTAGCGATACAGCCGTATCACCCAGCTAGCAATGGCTTGGTAGAAAGGAATAACAGGAAGGTTTTAGACGTATTACGTCACACAGTAGGACAGGATCCAGACTGGGACGTCAATTTACCTTTAGTCCAATTATCAGAATGCAAGGCATCATACGAGTACTCGAGCAACTCCCATAAAAGCTTGATGGGATATGAACCCAGATTACCTTATGCATGGGCTGAATCAGCCAATAACAGCCTAATTACTCTGAAGATATCACCGAAGATAAGAATCGGAAACTTTAAAGTAATCCACAAGCAATTGCACAAGAATCTAGAAGCCCGAGCAGAATATGGTAGAGAAGCATCAAGAAGGATTAAGGCCTGTAGACTACAAGAAAGGTATGAAGTCTATATTAAGAAGGAAGTAAGAAGTGGTATTAATTATAAGTTAGGCCACAAAATTCACAGGACCATACAAGTCGTAGACGTACAAGAAACTAAGATAAAGGTTAAGAAAATGAATAACCAAATGCCTTCCACATATGCTGAATCATTAGAAGAAGAAGAATTTTGGATAAACAAGGACAAGGTCAAGAGAACCAAAGAAGTTGAAGAATCCGAAATGACAGAGACGTCAGAAGAAATTCCAGAAGAAGGAACTAGATATAACCTAAGAAATAGAAGAGTCACTTTTCAGAAGAGCAAACCCATTAATTCATCCAATTATTCCCATGTATTTATTTGATTTCGTTATTGCTGAGTTTACCTTCATCGGTCGACTTAGGAATTAATCTTTTATTGCAATTCTTACTTTAATTAGTCGGTTTGTAGCAAGAGTTTTGGGTTAAGTGCACTTAACTTCAAATTATTTTGACTTGAAGGGAATTACTTGGGTATGTAAGAAACGATTCAATGGGCAGTATAAGAATTTCAAGACGTATATTAAGTTTAATCGTTCCATAAGAACATTCTTAGAAGTAAAAGAATAAATAAGACGGGTTAAGATAGACATTAAGAGATTTTAAGATAAGAGAATTCGTTTCAGAAATGATTATGATTTTAAAGGGGTAATTAATACACTTACTTTGCTCAAATCCATAAGATGTTGACTGATGAAAACTTACTAATAAGATATTAAGTGATGAAGACTCACTAATAAGATATTAATTGATGAAGACTCATTAACAAGATAGTAGTTGTTGAAAACTTACTAACAAGATATGGATTGGTGAAAACTTACTAATTGTTGTCACAGTAGAAGAAACCTACAAGTATTAACCACTAATCGGTTCCTTTAACCGAGTTGCCAATTTTGTTTTAGTATCAAGCAGTGAAGTTATATTGTTTAATGTACAAGGTTACTCAGAAATTACAGTAAGAATGTCCAATGAAATTTTGCATAAACACAATACACAATCTCAGTAGGAAGTCAAGGCACATTATTGCATACAAATACACAAGGATATTTTCTCCCAGGACTTGTCTCCAAGTAGCAGGTCGCAGGTCAAACAAGAAGTCCATCAAGTGTCGTCAACAAAGAACGAAATTTATTTTTCCATAAACAAAAAGACGATATCCACCTAGATAGAACAGGACTGACGACTGAACCAATCACCTATACTGTAAACTTGGATAAGTTACCATTATTTTTGCTTCTACCATGCATTTATATAACTTTTGTGACTTAAGGGCCTATGTATTGTTTAACTTCAGTTTTTCTTGGTTTTGGTGATTTAGTTTTGTTTGCATTCAGTTTCACGTTTCTTAATGTGATTTACTCATATTTGAATTCACTTTGATGATTCCTTTAATTACTTAATCAAGTATTTGTTCATATTTTATATTCAGTTTTTTTTATGTTTCTCTGAATGTTACTTACTAAGAATTTACTCATGTTTACATTCAATTTGATTGTTGCCCTTAACGTTACTTATCAAGGATTGCTCATGTTTACATTCACTTTTGATGTTTTTGAGTTAAAGTTTCAATATGATTTCCAAGAAGCATAAGTTAGGAGTCCTCTTGTAGGTATAATATTTGCTTTCAGCTTAGTTAACGCTGTCGGTAGTCAGAGAGGTAGCGGGCCGAGACTGTAATAGTGTGGCACAGTGTCGTTATTCCAAAACACAATAACTTAATAATACTTAAGAAAAAGGCACGAAAACGGATAATAAGGAAGAAAAGGGAAAGGGAATACGATAATGATTTTTCTTAGCGAAGGGATGTTACTCAAAACATTAGGCTTTTAGCCATCAGACATCTGGTTTTCATCTCCCCCAAAAAAAGCCTCTGTCCGTACCAGCGATTAGTGACCAACAAGAGATTATGGGCGACGAAGGATATCGCCCAGGCATCTTCGAGAAATTGGAAACTACTCTCATTAGCGCCTATGACTAATCGCGTTCCGTTTCGTGAACAGGTCAGAGAGAGCCATCTGGCATAAACGTTAAAAAGGAATTCTATGACCCGTTGTTAGAAAGAGGGAAGTACCAGATTCTAAAAGCTCCACCTCCTCCCAAAGTAGGCCTCTAGTATCGACGAATCAAAAGCCATGAGTGTTGGTCATAAGACAGACCCAAAAGGGGTATCAACGAATGACCTATGAGGTTACCAAGGGATACGCCCCTAAGAAGCCAGGACATGAAGAAGGAGGCGTATACAAATTCAAAGCCTACGAATTACTGTAGAAGACCTGACAGGAAGGCGGTCTCGTATGAAGTTAGTAGCCACTAAGACACAAAAAGTCTTTCAGAAAATGCCACACCCAGTCAGAATCCAAAAATCCAAAGGCGGGGCTAAGGAGATTTCAACTGAACAAAAAGGCGAGACAGAGAGAGAGCAGGCAGAAAAGGGAGCAGAGAAAAAAGGGGAACAGAGAAGTCAAGAGAAGATAACGACGAAGAGGGGAAGGAGGGGAGAACCAGTGGCGCAGCAACAGGCAGAGAAGAGAGAGAAAGACAGAAGAATCCCCAGAAGAAGAACAGGTGCAAAAGTGTGGTGTGCGAATTAATCAAAGACAGTGAAAGTGACAATCAATACTCAGTAAATTTCCCTCGTGCCTATAGACTCGTAATTGCAACAAGTGCCAATTAAGTTTTATCAGTCCAAGAGCCCAGTAACTCAGAAGGTGGAAAAACCTTTTGTAAGAATCCCTAACGAAGAATAAAACGTAATTTGTATGGATATATCAATTTAATTTCTCATCCAAAATTAGAACCCCTTTTGCTAATTCTCCAAAGTATAGCCTCCAGTGTCGCACACGTTTACCTTAGATCTGTGCAAACAAAGTAAGTACCAGCACATATATATATATATCTATATATATATATATATATATATATATATATATATATGATATCTATATAGATAGATATATATATAGCTATATATATATATATATATATATATATATATATATGATATATATATATAGTATATATATATATATCCTTATGATATAGATATATATATCTATATATATCTATATAGTAGATATTATATATATATCTAGATATATATATATTATATATATTATATATATATATATATATATATATATATATCTATATATATATATATTTATATATATATATATCTATATATATGTTATATATCTATATATATATAATATATATATATATATATATATATGCTATATATAATATCTATATATATATATATATATATATATATATATATATATATATATATCTATATCTATATAGATATCTATATATCTATATATATCATATATCTATATATATATATATATATATATATATCATTCGAGCTATAAATGTCCTTTAATATCTAATTCGCTCTACCTCGGAATTGATATATTTTCATATATGTACCGAGGGGGAATTTTTAGTTGATAATAATTTCGTACCTCCATGGGATCGAACCACCGTCCAGTTGGACGGGGAACGAAATCAGGATCGGATAGTGACGCTACCGAAACGGCTATCAGAGAGGCTAAAGGTTTATATCGATTCTGACCATTACAAATCAACGCCGATCTCGTTGTATTTTGTAATTAGAATCGATATGAAACCCCCTCCACCATGCTAGCCGTTTCGAGCGTTTGACCCACGCAGCCTTGTTATGAATATTTATCACATCACCGTGATTCATATAAATCATTTGAGGTACAAATGTTCTTTGATATCTAATTCGCTCTACCTCGGAATTGATATATTTTCATATATGTACTGAGGGGGAATTTTTAGTTGATAATAATTTCGTACCCCCATGGGATCGAACCACCGTCCAGTTGGACGGGGAACGAAAATCAAGGATCGGGACAGTGACGCTACCGAAAGCGGCCCATCCAGAGGAGGCTAAAGGTTTATATCGATTTCTGACCATTACAAATCAACGCCTTCGGGCCAAAGCGCTTCTTAAAATTGTAGTTATGGGTACAACTTTGGAGATCAAGAAAATTTGGACTTAATCCCCAAATATTTGAATAAAATGCTTTACAATTTTTCTCACTGTAATGAGTAACGGGGCCAGGGTTCAGCTTAGTGCCTCCAGAAAGAATTTACAGCATAAAATCTGTAGCAAAACTTATGAATGGAGTCGTAACAACAGTAGTAACGTAGCAAAAATTACCAAAATGATAAACAATAACAATACCATCAAAACAACAGTATTTACGTTATTTACAATTTTGTCGAAAATATAAATAAACCAGACTATATGCCAATGAAAAAACAGGACCAGAAGAAAACAGGTCGCGAATGTGGGGCCAGCAAACCTTGTGAGGCTAATAAAAAACCCACCAGGTTTGCCACAACAACTGAAGGACAGTTAGGATAGATTTAGAAATTACAAGAAAAAACTCAGAGGGGAAAGATTAGATAAAGATGAAGGCCCTCTCCTGATAATCCACTTAGCAACTTTTACTTTTTCATCAGCCTATCATACCCATTTTTCGAAAAAATATCAGGAAAGTGGAAAAATTAATACAAATGCTTGATTGTATCCTCAGGCAAGAGAACTCAAACCCAAGACCATGGAAGGCCACGGTACAATGGCTATGGGCTACGGCTCAGTCCAGAGTCCTAGGTTAGAGAACAAGATTTGTATTTAGTGTTACCTTCTCTTAGAAGAATTGCCTACCAAGGCTACAGGGTCCCTTTTACCCAATGGTTTGATTTCGGATTATCCTCTCCAAAACGTGCTGCCTGCTATTGTTAAGTAGTCTCTTTTACCCTAACTGGTAGAAGAATAAAATAAATTAACGAATTTCCACTTAGAGAAGTTATAGAAATCCCCCTTAAAATGCATACAATTGCAAAGACAGAGAAAAAAAGAAAGAATGTTGTGAAAGTTATCAACGTAGACTATAATAAGATTAATATGACACTAATTCCTTGGTCAAACAGGGAAGTTTTCTGACTTTGCTGTTTATCAATTTACTCCTTATCCTGCTCATAAAAACCACTTTCTTTACTTCCGCCATACCCAGTGCCTCTGTAAACAATGGGGGACGTCATAGGGAAGCCAAGGTTCTAAGGTGGGGGAAGACCAAGAATCTGTGGAAATCAACTTCTAAAAATTAAAGGAAACAAAATATTAAAACATCTACATTTGCAAACGCACAGCGTTCATATGTGTGTCCATTAATAATCACCAAGAAATAATTAAGCTAGAAAATTTACAAATGACTATTAATACAATAAATAATATTCAAAGAACAACTGAGACCTATTCCGATCAATGATAACTCTTTAAAATCTTCATTATTTCTCATATATGTATATATATTACATGTAATGAATTAATTTTCCTTCTGGGTATAAAGATCATATGATAGAAATCATTAAGAGGGATAAATAATACACAAAGAAAAAACCTAGAACTATTTCAATCAATGATAACTCTTTAGAATCTTCATTATTTCTCATATATGTATATATATCACATGTAACGAATTCATTTTCCTACTGGATATACAGATTATATGATAAAAATCATTATCAGGAAATGAGAATAGGTTATATACGATACAAACACAAACATTTTTATCGAAGGTTAAGTCATTTTTCGTCATAGTCGTCGTCATCTAAAAAACAAATCTTATTATATTAATTTAAGCTTAAGGAAACCTCTGAAACATGTCAAGTGGTTTTCCTTTAACAATTAATTCTTTGTCATCACAAAAAAGCTGCCTTCATGATTTTCTTTAGCATTGAAGCTAAATATAAGCATCGAGGAAGCTTGACCTCCATAACGGTTAGTTGAAAGATTTCTGATCCTAGTCTCCTACGGATTCTGTAACATATTTTCCTCAATGTCGCGACCACAAACGGTGAAACTTGCTTCGCTGCCGAGTATAAAAGATCGCAGGAAGGTTTTTGCAGCACACACTCGCCCAGCAGTGGCCAAAGACATCAGCAAGCAACAATGAAGTTTCTGGTTCGTATAACTTATCAGCTTGATAACCCAAATTAATGAACCAACGCAACGTAAATTACTATACAGGTTTTCCTCCGCGATCCTTGTTGGTATCTTGTAATCTTTTTCTCTCTCTTGCTCTTTATCTAAATTTAATAATGTGTACTATCTAAACGCGGTGCGAGTCTGACAATATCATATACTCTCATACACATACATACACACACACATATACATGTATATATCGCTTGGTCTTTGCTATATTTAAAAATTTACTTTGCTTTATGTTGGGGGTGGGGGGGGCAATTATGAAGATTCTTCATTATATTCCTAACGTTTCCTACTCTGCAATATCAAAAGTTTTTCCACTTTGCAGAAACGATATATAATAATGTAATTATTATTAAGCAATTCAGCACGCTGTCCACTTCTTAAACCAATACTCGTTTTGAAGGGTAAAAATCGATCAGCCAATTTAGTTCAACATTGACTGTAATCTGATTTCTTTTAAGAAAAAAAATATCCTCAAATGCAGCTTAACTAAAAAATAATAAACTTCCACGAGTGATATATTTTGTAATGTAAAAGTTTTGGTCGTTTGACCGACTTACTATCTTTCCCACTACAAGATAATGAGCAACACTAATAATACCAAATAAATTTAAACATATTGCCGGTGACTATAAAGAGACCTACATTACATGGCCAAACTTAGTGTTGACTTTATCTCTAGTTTCTTTTTCAATGAGCTCTTTTGAACCTGTTCTTAAAAGTAAAACTTTAAAATATCTATTTCAATCTCCCTAATACTATTGTTTACCAACATTATTCTAGCAAAAGTTTAGTCTACGACCAATTAATATTTTATGGGGATTCTAACCTTATCAGATGTTTCTCAGTGTTTTTTATAAGCCTCCTTAAAAAATTTTTAAATAGGTTCTTCTTTAGGTAATCCAATATTGAATATTACTTATTATTTTTCCAGGTGCTTGCACTCTTAGTGGCATTTGCTTGCGCTTCTGAGATAGAGAAGCGAGAGGCGGAGCCAAGTTATAGAGGATATGGCCACGTAAGCTACCATCATCGTCCGTCCTATGGATATGGCTATTCTAATCACTATCATAAGCGATCTGCTGATTCCTGAACCTGAGGCTGACCTTCCTATGGCTATGGCTCATCTTATGGGTATCGCCCAGTCGCCTATGGCTACTCTCACCGCTATCACAAGAGGTCTGCTGATCCTGAACCAGAAGCTGATCATTCCTATGGCTCTTCTTATGGGTATCGCCCAGTCACCTATGGATACTCTCACCGCTATCACAAGAGGTCTGCTGATCCTGAGCCAGAAGCTGATCATTCCTATGGCTCTTCTTATGGGTATCGCCCAGTCACCTATGGCTACTCTCACCGATATTACAAGAGGGTCTGCTGATCCTGAGCCAGAAGACTGATCATTCCTATGGTCTTCTTATGGGTATCGCCCAGTCACCTATGGCTACTCTCACCGCTATCACAAGAGATCTGCTGATCCTGAGCCAGAAGCTGATCATTCCTATGGCTCTTCTTATGGGTATCGCCCAGTCACCTATGGCTACTCTCACCGCTATCACAAGAGATCTGCTGATCCTGAGCCAGAAGCTGAACCTTCTAATGTATATGTTCACTCATATGGTTACCCCAGACACCGTCCAGTAATTTATGGATAAGGACATCATCAGCATAACAGCTATATCCTAATAGCCAAAGAGAAGGAAACTGATAGCTATAGCTAGCAATAGATATCCATTTGTTGTTAGTTCTTGAATGTTCTTCAACTTCGACAAAACAATAAAGTATTAATACTACCTAAATCTTTTTTATTCTAGTGTTTCTCTTCATCTTCATCGTCAGGATTCATTGCTATAAAAGATTTAGTTGTTTTACATCAGAAAATTATATTTCTTTAACAGACAGAATATACCGAAAGTTTTAAGCAAATTCTATCTGTACTATAATCCTATGTAATACTCTCAAAGGCTATATTTATTATTATTATATTATTATTATTATTATTATTATTATTATTATTATTATTATTATTATTATATTATTATATTTCATATAGAAACAAGCCAACAAAAGCAATTGACCTGTAATTCAAGCTTCAAAATAATGTGTTTCACTCGAAAGAAGTAACAAAAGGTAATGAAAATTACAAAAGTCTATTAGAAAACTACGTAAATTAACACATTAGTTAATAAATGAAAATTTAAGCAAAATATTAAAATACAGGTTGAATTGTTTTGCCCTTGGTGATTATACCTCTTATAGTAAGCAATGTGTTAATAGTGTCTCCACGTAATACCCGGTGTGTAAGCCGGAGAGTGTTGTGCAATGGCAGATATTCTAATATTCTTTCTGCTCCAATCAGTGCCTTAGAAATCTTTTAAATCACAGCTACTCGAGGCCTATTGCGGTGGCCTGGGATATGGGTAAAAGATGCAGTGTATGTGTTAGTGCTTGACCCCTCCTTACCGCAAAAATGTCAACCGACCAACCTCCAATCGTTGCGCAAGTGACTGGCACCTACCGGTGCCTGTGCCCCACACACAAGTCCGTACTCGCGAACAATTGTCTTTTCTATTTACAATACCAATCGAACCGTTCTGACGTCGAGTCCGCTATACAATCTGTCAGTGATGCCTTCTCCGATGAGGAAATCAACGTTGCATATACGAAATGCAAAGATCTGATACCAGAGAGCATTCTCAAGGAGCGATCCGCGAAGAACTTGTCCTCTCACAAAAAAATATATATCACTAAGTGGCTAAGGACCTGCTCGGTGGAAATCTACGCCGATGACCCTTACAACCTGCCTCCAAAGGGCCCTGCTGACCTAAGCCTACCTGCGCTGTACCACACGGCAGAAAATGCCTTCAAAACAGCTAAATCTCTCTCAGATATAATTGGAAAAAACTCTGAAAAAATTGAGGAGTCAAATGATAAATTATCAAGAATCTGGGACGTGATCAAAGGACTACAGGAATCCCTAAACAGCCTTAAAACGGTGGAAACAAATAACCTCACACGGATCTGGGATGCGATCAAAGGAGTGCAGGGATCGATAGACAATCGCACAGATAGCCACCAGACTACTACGAATGCGGCATCCAGTTTTTCCTCGCCTCCCAGCAACATGGAAGTGCCCCGTTCCGAGGGGACTGTTGATCCCCCAACCTCTTCTCCCTCCCCAGTGCCTCCGGTGGTAGATATATCTCCGTGATGATTACTAGCCCTCGTAATCCTCCCCACTCTTTCTCTTCCCCCCAACCCCCCATCGTAGATGCAGATTAAACTGATCAGAAGAGAAGAACCTCCCGTTTGGCCGCTGGACCGGAGCCCAACATTCGTGTTTCACCTCGCCCGACACCTGAGAAGAGATGTCACGTAGTAATTCACAATCTGCGCTCATCGGTGACGCTAGATGCCATAGTGGAGAGAGTCAAGTTTCTCACTGGCTCTGACCCACTCATCTCTCACGAACTCCCATGCAGAATTAAACATAAAGTGGCTTACAGGATTACCTGCCTATTTCAACACCTCGACGTTCTTAAAGGTGCGAAGAATTTCGGTCCTATATATTAGTTTTTTTTTTTAGTTCAAGATACAAACTAATCCGGGATCAACCACCCCCAGGGGAACTTACTAACACTCCAACCAGGGTCATTTCCACCGCAAGTGCCAGTCAACCTCCCATGGCGAGTGACTGCCCACTCCCCCTGGCTAACCCCCCATCCACCCAAATGATCAGCGTATTCATCTCCATCTTCGTGAGTAGCCATGGATACATTAAAACATAAATCTTCTTGGAATACTTTGGACCTCAAGCGGAACATTCCTCCCCTAAACATGTTCTGCAAAAACTTCAAATGGCATCATTGCATTGCAAGAAACGCTCCTCTGGCCACATGACCTTGCCATATGCGATTCAATTCATGAAGACTTCAGAACATTCTCGACTTCATCGATGCAAGTTACAGATCAAATCCTAGCCGGTCGCCCGAAAGGCCTTTCTTTCCTGTGGCACAAATCGTTAGACAGTACGATAAAGGTGATGACCTACAGGAGTGACAGATTGCTGGGGCTTCAAGTGACAGTAGGGAACTCTAAAATCCTAATTATTAATGTTTATATGCCATGGGAAAATAACAATAATTTTGATCATTACTGCATGATCCTAGGGGAGTTACACAGTATTATTCATGATTCTCCTGCTGATCATATTTGTATAATCGGGGACCTTAATTCTCACCCTACAAAACAATTTTATAATGAACTTACTCGCCTTCTGTCAAATCATGCTCTCCAAAATTAGCGATGTAATGCTCCTCCTCCCTCCTCCCATTCATATGTACATAATTAGAGCGGACGCTATTACAACTTCCTGGCTGGACCACTGCCATCACATCTCCACAACTTCATGATTCTATTATGACCTGCAATATTCGCTATGATCTTGCAACGGGCTACGATCACATTCCATTACAGGTGTCATTCAGTACCCATCCCTCCCTACCGTGAACCCCCTAACTGATCGCCCACCAGCGGTAAACTGGGATTTTAAAAACAACAACCAAGAAAACCAGATACTTTCTTAGGGCGACCACGGAACCAGGTTGCGGTCAATAGTTTCAACCGTCAGACGCCTTACTTTGTACTAACACAAATTGTAGAAATGACCACCACAAGAGGGATCTGAATGAATTCTATTCGAACATAATCTCCGCTTTACTTGCTTCGGGCAGGACTGCCTACAGATTTCGTCAACGGTAATTCTCGTAATATACCTGGATGGAATGACTTGGTTAAAGATCTGTATACATACTCACGAGAAATGTTTTTACTGTGGAGGCAAAATGGTAGCCCCAGGGAAGGGCACACATTGCTAATGAGACAGGCGAGAGCACAGTTCAAACTTGCTCTTAAGCACTGCAGGTTAAATGAAAAACAACTAAGAGCCGATGCAATGTCTAGAAACTTAGAATTTGGTGATTATCCTCGTCTTTGGAAAGATATCCAGTCTTTAAATCCCAAAACTAAAAAGCTATCACAGAGAGTATGGGAAGCAGTCGGAGACGAAGCTATTGCAAGTATGTGGGGCGATCACTTCAACAATATCCTGAATTGCATAAATGATCAAGATTCCGAAGGATGTAGATAACCTCCTTACTGACAACATTCAATTTCATTTTGCAGACCGTATTACGCCAGGTAACATCAGCGATGCCATAAACAGCCTACCTAATAATAAATTGCCTGGCTGTGATGGTCTTCCTGCAGATGCCTTCAAACTCTGCCATCCGATAATTTACATTTTGCTAGCTGCCCTATTTAATGCGTGCATAATTCACCGGTTTCTTCCAGACTCCCTACTCTTAGTTCACTTGATACCTTATAACAAAAACAAGCTAAACGGACGCAGCTGACCCTGGCAACTACGGCCAATTGCAATCACAACGATCGCATCGAAGATACTTGAGTCTGGTCTTCTATTGAGACTTCTCCCCTTTCTACACCACTGACAACCAGTTCGGGTTTAAAGCAAAACCCCTCAACCGACACCTGCATCTACATACTGAAAAGAATTGCTGAACTACTACCTATCATCAGCCTCTCCTGTTTTCCTTTGTTTTATAGATGTGAGAAAAGCATGACAGAATAAACTACCTGAAGCTCTTCCTGAAGCTGCAAAAAAGGGGCACACCCCTGTATCTAATTGGCATTTTACATTGCTGGTTCTCCATACAGCAATTCTGTGTCAAATGGGGTAACGTATTATCTTACACCTTCGGCTCCCTAAACGGGCTTCGGCAAGGGGGCATTCTCTCTTCATACCAGTTTAATACGTACACAGATGCCTTGAATGTCAAACTGAACTCGCTCCCAATCGGATGCACTGTCAATGAAAACAACTATAAACAACCTCTGTTACGCCGACGATATGGTTCTGATTGTTTCCCCATCAGTGCAAGGTCTCCAACGACTCATCGACACCTGCCGCCAATATGCAGAGGAATTTGATATAATCTACAACGAAACCAAGACCCAGTGCATGTCGCTGCTCCCGAGATCGCTTAAGCATATTGCAGAACCTCAAATTTTCCTCGGAAACCACCGGCTGGAATTTGTGCACGAATTTCCGTATTTGGGTCACATTATCAACCGAACGACCTAAAAGAAATTACAGCCAGACATGAAACAGAGGCGTCGTAACTATGTGTAGCTGGCAACATGATTGCAAGGAGGTTTGCCTTCTGTCACCGAGATGTGAAACTGCTTTGCATATTCCGCTCGTACTGCTACAGTATCTATGGGTGTTCCCTCTGGACGAACTATACCCAAGAGACCATGAGACGCATCACTGTTGTCCACAATGACATTCTGAGACGCCTCACAAACACTCCCCGCTACCACTCCGCCACACAGATGTTCATAGAAAACCACCTGGACAATTTAAAAATCATTGTTAGGCGAACGATGTCCAGTCTGGTAACCCAAGTGAGAAACAGCAGCAACTCGCTCATACACATACAAAGCATCCTGAGGAGTGAAGCAAGAAGAAAATCTAAATTGTGGGAAAGATGGGAAATGGAGGCCTTTGTCCCCTAAAGGACTTAATCTCTGTATTGGCAAGATGTCATCTGCAGTTTTTGTCATTATTACATTTATTGCTGATATTTTAATTTTTCATTATTACTGTGATTACTATCAAGTTAAAGTTTTATTTACATTTAATTTATGTATTAAGCCCTCTGGACCTGACTACTGTAACCACCTAAGGTCTCTAGTTGAAATTTGAGTTATATAAAATGTGCACCAACTGTTATTACTCTCAATGCATATTTTTTTTTTTCTCACCAATATTATTACTGTTATTACCAGTATGATGATTACTAGCTTTTATGCTACCTCAGCTATTTTGTGGATAAGTGCCGATTATTCATTTTCTTTTTCAATTTTATCATGTCTCATGTATCTAGATTGTGTATGTTACTGTCTGCATTTTGTATATTAATGTATATGGCCCTGAGCTGAAATAAAGCATATTATTATTATTATTATTATTATTATTGTATCCTTGCTTGATCTTCTAAAGTACCAAATACACGACATCCTCTGGGAGGCTGTTCCACAGTCCAACGGTGTGAGGAATAAAGGTCCTCTGAAACTAAGAAGTTCGATAGTTAGGCCTATTTAATGCATATTGGTGCTGCTGTTCGGCAAATTTGGTTGCTCTCGGCAGGAGCAGGGAACTAAGAATCAATTGTGAATGTGAAAGACCTATCATAAGATACTACTTATGAAAAAGCGACAAACAAGTGACCATCCATTGATGGTCCAAGTAATAACTCCTACTATTATGAAACAGAAACCTTCGACCACGAACCACTATACTGAAAAGAGATGAATCTCTGGCAGAACCAACATCTACGTACACCGGATAACAGTATTCTAGTAAATGATGCACAAATGACCTAAAACTGGTTGCATTAATTTCATCACTGTTATAAATATACTCGGGCTCATGAACAATACATAACTTTTGTGCAGCGTTTGATGAAACTTTCATGCTTCTTAAAAGTAAGATGTGAGTAAAAAAAAAACCAACTCAAAATAGTTAAAGTTTCAGACTCATTCAGCAAAGTCCCATCCACCTGAAAGAGAGGATGGGGTGGGAAATTTGTATGTGATCTTCTAATCAATAATGTTTTCGTTTCATTGGAGTCCAGCCTCAAACCCCATCGACTACACCATTCACCAATACGGGCCACGTTCCGATTGCGATATAAGTGGAGACTACTACAACCACAAGTGTTGCATCATTAGCAATCTGAACAATCCAGGCCAAATACCATCCTACTTGCATACTATAAAAATAATAGAGGATAATATGGAACTCCAAACTAAAAAGGTTTTCGTCCGCTAAAGATCCCATCAACCGTATCTCGCTGCTGCCTACCTGTAAGGAAATCTTGAAATAATCCTAAAACGTATCCATCCACTCTAAGATTTTGAAGTTCATTAAAAAAAGTGCATGGTGACTTACTGGATCGGAAGCAGCATTAAACTTACGTGAATTACTCCACACTTAAAATCCTTATCAAGCCTCTCTTGCAAATGGCATGTCAAGTCTAAAAGAGCATTACAGGTACCAAATTACTTCCTCAATGCATATTGACTATCAACTAACAATCTTTTAAATTCTATATGCTTATATGGTGACATACAAATTCGAAGTTTTCAGCAACGTTGGAGATTACAGGGAAAATAGAAATTGGACTGTAATACTGCAATATGAAGATATGGCACACTTTGGCACAGGCACTGTATCACTAAGCTTATGCTCATCCACAAATAAATTACATTAACAAATAAATCTATCGAATCAACTAATCTTGGGAGACAACACACTAGAAACTTTTTTTTAGAAAACAAAGGGAAGAAATAATCAAGATTTACTTCATCCCAACTATCAAGATTATCCAGAATTTTCTTAGCATCCAAAGAGCGACATGTAAATTTTGTAAGAATAGAATCTAGATAACAAGTATCTAGGAGGACATCCTCAGCTGAATGCTTAATTTCAAAAGCTCAGTGAAGGAATTCAGCATTTTTCCTAGGGACAGTAACCAATATGCCATCATCTGTTAGTTGTGGTGGTATGGAGGACAAGCCTGACCCAAATATCGATGATGCCAAATTGGTCCACCACAGATGAGGCTGATTGATTCCTTCAAGTTTCTTTTCTAAGGAATTGTTGCAGTTTCTCTAGACTGTATGGCAAGTTCTATTCGCAGCACGGCCAGACTCAACAAAAATGGTGTCATTTTCATTTGAACGATTTCGTTTTAAAGTCTTAAATTTGGTATGTTTATCATGGTAAGCTTATTTGTATGCATCATCAGAGCATGGCTGGTAATTTGTCCTTAATTTGATTATTTTTAGGACATAACTTTATTGAATTAGCCATTAGCATTTAATTTAACTTCTTGGAATTAAGATCTAATATAGCATCTGATAAATGAGACTGTTTTTCCAATTGAGGCATTAGAAATTTGCAAATTGACAAACATAAACATCTCAATGGCGCATTGATCAGAAGTGCCTATATATTCGTGGACCTTGGACTTCATAATAGCTGGAGCATCTGTAAATATAAGATCTACTCTGTTACCAGAAATAAAAGTGGTTGCCTCAGTTAGCTTGGCAAAATCGGAGGATAACCAGAACTCAAGGGCAGAACGGCCATGTTGATCTGTGAAATTTGAATTTAGCCACTCACTTTGCTTTGCATTACATTCTTCATAAATAATAAATGAAGCTTTTGAATCTCGTGACTGAGCCATAGAAATCCTTTCCAACAGACAGTCACACATGGAATCGTCGATTTGGATTGAGGTAAACAACAAATACATAAACATTGTAAAATTTACTGAAAGTTTTATAAGAAAGAACTTCGTGGCCACTATATTCCAAATTTTCTGACAATAAATATTTCGTCCTGGCCTAGTGTATATAGCCATACCTTGTGCATTTGGGATGTTACGACGATAAATGAATTCAGTTATATCAAGCCCTGGGAATAAAAACTCCACCTTTTACTTGTTACTACATAAAAGTGTCTCGTCTCAGATAAAAAAAAATCAAATTGTAGTTATGTGCACAACTTTAGAGCTCAAGAAAATTTGACCTTAAGCCCCAAATATCTGAGAAAAGTACTTTGTAATTATTCTTACTACAAAGAGTAACACGGCCAGGGATCAGCTCAGTGTCTCCTGAAAGAATTAGAATTAACAGCATAAAATCTGAAGCAATACTAATAAATGGATTCGTAGAATAATAAACAATAATAATACCATCAAAACAACAGTATTTACATTATTTACAATTCTGTCGAATATATAAATACCAAACTATATGACAATGAAAAAAGGCCGGAAGTACAGGTCGAGAAGGGGGGTGGGGCCAGCACACCTCTGTGAGGCAAATAAAATAAAACAGTTAGGATAGATTTAGAAATTATAAAAAAAAAAAAAAAAAACTCAGAATGGAAAGATTAGGTACAGATGAAGGCACTTTTCTGTTAATCCACTAAGCAACTTTTTGCTTTTTAATTAGCCTTGTCCTACAAACTTTCGAGAAAAAAAACAGGAAAGTGAAAAAAGAATATAAATGCTTGATGTATCCTCATGCAAGGGAACTCAAACCCATGACCATGGAAGGCCACGGTATAATGTCTATGGCAGGGGTGTCAAACTCATGGCCCGCGGGCCAAATGCAGCCCGCGGGATGTTCTTGAGTGGCCCGCGAGGTGCCAAGAGATTTTTCAACTCGAGCTACTATCCCTGTTAGAACTGAGGAAAATTTAATTAAAGTTCCTAACCTGTTAAAACGAGAAATAATAAGTTTTACCTTTCATTCATATGACAATATCTAATTAATTTACTTCATATCATAATTGCTACCAATAAGGCTCTTTTATTGCAAATCTTAATGAGTCATAAGGAAGAAGTAATTACCAAATTTTTAATGGCCCTAGAGACCATAACCAAGTGCATAATTGGCCCTCGAAAGGATTTCAGTTTGACACCCCTAGTCTATGGGCTATGGCACAGTCCAGGCGTAGAGAACAAGACTTGTGTTCAGAGTAGAGTAACCTTCTCTTAGCATGGTTGCCTACCGAGGCTAAATGGTCCCTTCTACCCACTGGTTTGATTACGGAGTATCCCTCTTCAAAACGTGTTGCCTGCCAGGGTTAAAGAAAGACTCTCTTTGACCATAACTCGTAGACAATAAAATGAAATGAACGAATTTACACTTAGGGAAGTTTGTTTTAAAAATCCCCCCGTAAAATGCATACAATACAAGGATAGAGAAAACA
>NC_061110.1:84365708-84367658 GCF_015104395.2 Macrobrachium nipponense | reverse complement strand
GAAAAAGCCGCTATTCGCAAAATAGAGAAGAATCTCTACAAGTGTAACGCTGCTGAAGTAGCCATTACTTTTAATAAAGTATTATTATTATTATTATTATTATTATTATTAATGTTGTTGTTGTTGTTGTTGTTGTTTCTGAATAATCAGGAATTCACATTTTCATCGAAACAAAAATAGTATTTACTTCATAGCTGTAATCTTTCAAATTAATTTCTTTCACTGGCTTTCTTTAACCTTATACAGTAATTTATGAAAAATGAGTCAGTCTTACAAAGTAATATTTATAGATTCTTGTACCAATGGCCCGGATCCTTTCCACACATTCTACTACCTTACTGAATACCAATTCAGTTGGATAAACCACTGGCAGGTAATCTTTCTTAAACCAAATAGAATATCATAAAGAAGTTAGTAATATGCTTAGTAAGAAAGTGCTTGTGTACGTTTATTGACACCAAACGGCACAAGTGTAAATAAAAGTGTACATGTGTAGATGGATGAGCGAGCGAAGATCGGATGTCTTGATGGGGCCATAAAAAGATACTTCTGCTCAGCCAGGTGAACGATTGAGCAATGTATTTAACGCTCATTGGTTACTTGGGAATGTCTTTATTAACATTAGACTCTTTGTTTAGGAGTGTAGTCAGGTGCGTTAGATGTGGGTGGACGGAATTTCGCTAACGGTCTTTTGATTTACGAACTGCTATTGGCATATTTATTTAGCTTTTACGTATAGTACGGTGCATATGATTAGCTAATTATGTAAGTTAAAAGTGAATTAACAGGTGCGCATAGAAAGATTACACAGTTAAAAAAAAATAAAAAAATAAACAAGCAGAGAGGTATAGTGAACGTGAACCATGAGAGCATTACCCTTAAGTACTTCCAATGACAATTACTGGTTATCTTGTTATTGTTTTCATTTTCTTGTTTTACTTGTGCTTAGACGGTACTACTATGAGATTCAGGGTCTCTGTAACACGGTTTTTTGGACTTTGCTCCTTGTCAAAGCATCGGATGAAGCTGAAAGTTGACATATGTATATTTTATAACCACACACAAATTTTGTCAGCATTATCAATAACCTAAACCCGATAGTTTTAATTTTTATAGAGTAAAAATGATCTATCCGACGACATGGCCAATGATTACGAGCCAAGAGTCGAAAAACATTCATTACGTAAGCAAGTAAACACCTTTTGACGAAATGTTGCCCCGCCCATCCACCAAATAGAAACTCCATCGGCTCTAAAACCCAAAGAGTTTATGAATGACGGAACGATACATAGTTGTGGGTGAGGTATCAGTGCTAGCGTAGTAATACTACTGTAGCAGTAGTGCCGCAACAGTATAGCAGTAACATACATGAATTGAACGTTTAGGCTAACTGCTGGCTCCTTGAGGATCATTTAGCACTTCTTACAACTACTTGAGAAATTAGTTTTTATAGCCAGAAGTTAAATTTTCTAATCCAACAATGCCCATGGTAGCCTTCAGTGTTATCCTGAATTATAACGAGGCGAAAGTGGGTGGAGCCTCATGAAGTCATCATTCTGACGATAATTATTGGTGAAGGTTTAAGCCAATATACGGTACCGGCTATTTTTTTTTTTTTTTTTTTTGGGGTTTTTTTTTTTTTTTTTCAGTAAATAGGTAGATAGCCAATAAATAAAAATTGGTTGACATTGGATATAGCAGTTATCAAATCAAGCTTGTCTACTATGTTTTTGAAAATTACCAACTATTCCCTACATCTTGTCAATCTGATTGTGACCTATAAAGTAGACTGTAATTTCTTAGGAAACCTATTTTGGGAGGTAGACTTATAATCGATGTGTTTTTGTATTTATTAACATATTTTGTTGGTTTGTTCATTATGACAATTATCAGTGGAGAGGTTCCAGAGTTCATAAAGGTGTACTGCTTTGCTTGTATTTAAATTTGATG
>NC_061110.1:84350708-84358208 GCF_015104395.2 Macrobrachium nipponense | reverse complement strand
ATTAGTTTTTACCAAACCTTCGTAACCATCGGTTATTAGTTATTACCTAACCACTGTTCCTATTAGTTATTAGTTGCAACTAATAAAAATATAACACTCTTTACCTTCTTGGTATACCAATTTCTTTCTTTGCTGCAGGCTTCTTTCACACTTTCACAAAACCAGGCACCATTACACAACAATGTTTGTTCAGATTCCACAAAAAACACTAAATAGCACTAAATAAACTCTAAGAAATATCAAATCTGAAATTTACAAGTTACGAGTGACCATTCAATAAGTAAGAAATCGTTACGTTACTTTAAAATCAAAAGTGCCATGCGATGGAGAGAGAGAGAAAGAGAGAGAGAGAAGAGAGAGAGAGAGAGAGAGAGAGAGAGAGATCTGAACACCTCGAGTATCTAAGATGTAATCAATTCTTTCAATTCGCATAAGAGCTGGGCAGTGGATCTGGCACAAAACGTTTTGAGACACAATTCTTTCTAGAAGCTTCAAAATCTTACTCAACCTTACAAAGAAATGGGAAATTTGCACGTGGCTTTGATCAAAGACATACGCGTATGAGACCAGTCTGTTCAAAAAAGACACGTACTCGACTCGATCGATCGAAGCAGAAGAAGTCCCTTATCATACGTGATGACCGAATCCCAAAACACAATGAAGACTCAATATCTCTAATCTCGAGGAGATGAAAAGTTACTGAAACAATTCTAGCTTTGAACGGACAAAGATATTCTCTCTCTTACTGCATTCTACGTTATATATTCTTTTACATTATGGAGTGCAGAAATCTGAACACGCATTTTAAACATCCTATCTCTAAGCTATCTAGGAATCTGAACAATTTGCCAAATTCTTACACACAATATTTTATACAGTCAAAGAGGGGATATATGCATTTTGACAGTAGCAATATATCAATATATATATATATATATATATATATATATATATATATAGTAGATATATATATTTATATATATATATATATATATATATATGTATATATATGTATATATATATATATATATATATATATATATATGTATATATATATATATATATATACTCCTCGAGCTATATCAAATATTCATGCCAATCTATCGCATATTTTTCTCCGTGTTAAAACCATATAAAACGGCATTCATCTTTTCACCTGTGATAAACCTTCAATATCTTCATCGTTTTCCTACATAATATGTATATATTTGAGTACATACATTACACAAACACACGCATTATTATATATATATATATATATACCTATATATATATATATATATAGTATATATATATATATGTATGTATATATAAGTCATATCACATTTCCGTGATTCATATACATATATCGAGCTACAATGTCCTTTAATATCTAATTCGCTCTACCTCGGAATTAATATATTTTCATATATGCTTTAACCGAAGGGGAATTTTTTCTCGATAATAGATTTGCCTGGACCAGGGCGCGAACCTATGGATCCTTTCAAACCCAGGAAGTCAGTGAAGCTTTTTCCTACTACACCACCGCGAGGTTAGAGCGAATTAGATATTAAAGGACATTGTAGCTCGATATATGTATATATATATATATATATATATATATATATATATATATATAGATATATATAATCCATTCTATTATCCTCACCAAAATACATCCAAAATGCAGACAGTAATTACTGACTCTGCTAGCCTAGCTTATGCTTCCTGTAGTCCACCAGAAAATACTAACGTAACCCTGACTACGCTAAGAAAAATGCACCAACATAAAAAATTGGTGTAGAAAAAAAAAAGAAACAAGAGTTGTCCCTGGCATCTACTAATGATAACTGCATACTAAAAACACACATAAGAAAAATATCAGGCAATGAACAAGCAAAATGTGACGTTCATCACAGTGGTCTAGACACCTCAAATTAAGTATTCATGAACAAGCAACTAAATGACATCAAGCACAAGACATCCAGAGGTTTGTAATATTTATATAACTAGTACCGTCTAAGCAGAAGTGAAACAAGAAAATGAAAACAATAACAAGATTACCAGTAATTGTCATTGGAAGTACTTAAGGGTAATGCTCTCATGGTTCACGTTCACTATACCTCTCTGCTTGTTTATTTTTTTATTTTTTTTAACTGTGTAATCTTTCTATGTACAGCTGTTAATTCACGTTTAACTTACATAATTAGCTAATCATATGCACTGTACTATACGTAAAAGCTAATTAAATATGCCAATAGCAATTCGTAAATCAAAAGACCGTTAGCGAAATTCCGTCCACCCACATCTAACGCACCTGACTACTCTCCTAAACAAAGAGTCTAATGTTAATAAAGACATTCCCAAGTAACCAATGAGCGTTAAATATATTGCTCGATCGTTCACCTGGCTGAGCAGAAGTATCTTTTTATGGCCCCATCAAGACATCCGATCTTCGCTCGCTCATCCATCTACACATGTACACTTTTATTTACACTTGTGCCGTTTGGTGTCAATAAACGTACACAAGCACTTTCTTACTAAGTATATTACTAACTTCTTTATGATATTTTTTTTGGTTTACGAAAGATTACCTGCCAGTGGTTTATCCAACTGAATTGGTATTCAGTATGGTAGTAGAGTGTATGGAAAGGATCCGGGTCATTGGTACAAGAATCTATATAAATATTACTCTGTAAGACTGAATCATTTTCCATAATTACTGTATAAGGTTAAAGAAAGCCAGTAAAAGAAATTTTTGAAAGATTACAGCTATGAAGAAAATACTATTTTTGTTTCGATGAAAATGTGAATTCCTGATTATTCAGCAACAACAACAACAATAACAACAACAAAAACAACAGCAACAACAACAATAATAATAATAATAATAATAATAATAATAATAATAATAATAATAATAATAATAATAATAATGATAATAATAATAATAATAATAGCATATCTGCATTTTTATTTATAAATATTATTATGTACATTGCCATGATAGGATAGTTAACGTCTTTTCTTTCTCTTGAATACCCATTAGTAGTAAATCTCCTTCAGTATTTTCAATGAAAAATTAGCTTTTTTTTCTAATATTTAGTAATAGGTCGTATTGATTTAGCTTTTTTTTATATTATTGTAGCTGTCGTTATTCCTATTTCTATTGGTTGTTGATAATCGTCATTTTTACTTAAAAGCTAGTAAAATATTGCTAGTCATAAATTTAATAAAACTCTCACCATTAATGAAATGGGTAATACATGTAATAGTTAGGCTTCATGTTTCCCTTAGACATTAATATCAAATTTTGACAAATTCATTAGCAGATATTTACATTTCCTATTTTATCTGAAATAAACTTTACGGTATTTAGATAAAGTTTTATGTTTTATCTTTAACGGCGGCTTTGCCTAAAGAACAAATCGTAACATATTCATTTAAACTTTAGGAAGCAGATGTAACATAAATACTAGTATCTCCTAAGCAATATAACCTTATGAAATTGGCGAAAACCGCCTTCAGCATTAAAGCTAAATTTAGGTTTCAAGGAAGCTGAACAATCCTTACAAAAAGCTGAAAGATACCAGATCTTAGCCTCCTACGAATTCTGTAACATAATTCGCTCAATTACGCGACCACAAACGATGAAACTTTCTTGGCTGTCGAGTATAAAAGATCGCAGGAAGGGTTTCCCAGCACACACTCGCCCAGCAGTGGCCAAAGACAACATCAGCAAGCAACAATGAAGTTTCTGGTTGGTATAGCCTAACCGTAATCTTCATTAATCTTAATCTTCAGTGGTTTACATAACTATAATATTTAGGATATGCCTTATATAATAATTGGTATCTTATATATTACAATTCTCACTTTCGCTCTCGATGGATGGATCGATTGCTCCGTCGATCCATCGATCGATACTTATTTAGAGTATTTAAATGCAGCAATAATTTACAAGTGAATATTGTACTTAATATATGTTGTCCCAGTTTGTCTAATTAAATGGTTACAATTTATTCTTCTAGGAATCCAGTATAAAATTTTATATTATTTTTCAGGTGCTTGCACTCTTAGTGGCTTTTGCTTGCGCTTCTGAGATAGAGAAGCGAGAGGCGGAACCAAGTTATGGAGGATATGGCCACATAAGCTACCATCATCGTCCTTCCTATGGATATGGCTATTCTAATCACAATCATAAACGATCTGCTGATCCTGAACCTGAGGCTGAACCTTCCAATGGCTATGGCTCTTCTTATGGGTATCGGCCAGTCGCCTATGGCTACTCTCACCGCTATTACAAGAGGTCTGCTGATCCTGAGCCAGAAACTGATCATTCCTATGGCTCTTCTTATGGGTATCGCCCAGTCGCTTACGGCTACTCTCAGCGTTATCACAAGAGGTCTGCTGATCCTGAGCCAGAAGCTGATCATACCTATGGCTCCTCTTATGGGTATCGGCCAGTCGCCTATGGCTACTCTCACCGCTATCACAAGAGATCTGCTGATCCTGAGCCAGAAGCTGATCATTCCTATGGCTCCTCTTATGGGAATCGACCAGTCGCCTATGGCTACTCTCACCGCTATCACAAGAGATCTGCTGATCCTGAGCCAGAAGCTGATCATTCCTATGGCTCTTCTTATGGGTATCGCCCAGTCACCTATGGCTACTCTCACCACTATCACAAAAGATCTGCTGATCCTGAGCCAGAAGCTGATCATTCCTATGGCTCCTATTCTGGGTATCGGCCAGTCGCCTATGGCTACTCTCACCGCTATCACAAGAGATCTGCTGATCCTGAGCCAGAACCTGATCATTCCTATGGCTCTTCTTATATGTATCAGCCAGTCGCCTATGGCTACTCTCACCGCTATCACAAGAGGTCTGCTCATCCTGAGCCAGAAGCTGAACCTTCGTATGTATATGGCCACTCATATGGTTACCCCAGATACCGCCCAGTAATTTACGGATAAGGACATCATCAGCATAACAGGTATATCCTAATAGCCAAAGAGGAGGACACAGATGACTTTAGCTAGCAATAGATATTTATTTGTTGTTAGTTCTTGAATGTTCTTCAACTCCGACAAAACAATAAAGTATTAACACTACCTAAATCATTTTTATTGCAGTGCTTCTCTTCACCTTCATCGTCTGAATTCATTCCAATAAAAGATTTAGAGGTTTTACATCAGGAAATTATATTTCTTTAACAGACAGAATATATGAAAGTTTTAAGCAAATTCTGTCTGTACTATAAATCCTATGAAATACTGTGAAAGACTATTATCATTATTATTATTATTCTGTTGAATAAAATGGCAGAATTCAGCGAATTAATCTTATATATTATCTTTTCTATTTTTCTTATTACTCGCTTTTCTGGCTCAGCGATACTTCGAAATAATTGTCCAATACTCATATTGGGGATAATGCTGAAATAGGTATTTATTCAGAACAGGCTTTATTAATCAAAGACTGGTATTATCAGTATACTGGTATTATCAGAATACTGGTATATGGGTGTTGGTATCATTCCATAAGAGAGGTCAATGTCAGGCCGGGGTCGTCTCTGGTATTCAGCTGGTATTAACTGCTGGTATTGCTCTGGCTTATCGCGACGTTTCAACCTTCTCGTAGGTCATCTTCTTGGCTTGTTAGCAGTAGAAGTGAAGAGATGGTGTCTGCATGCTGATATTTATAGCGGCTCGAATCCTAGAGCTGCGTTCTCATTGGTCGAGCCGGTCTGGGATCTCTCGTCGATGGTTGCAGGGATGCAGCCGTGCGAGTGCTCGAGTAGTGTATCGGGGAATTAATGTCAGGAGTCCTACCTGCGGCAGGAATCCTATCATCCCGCTGGTGCTCCTGGATATTTGGGTGGTCGTTCGCTGCTGATCTCCGGGCGGTAGTAGGGAGGAGAAACGTTTCTTGGGTAATGTTCAAGTTAGGTTTCTCCTCTCCTATATAGAGGGCTTCCAGGATTCGTAATTGTCGTGGATCAGCGGTTTGGTCAATTATTTCGATATTAGGTATAATATAGCTCATTTTTATTCTTACTTTATTGGCAGTCCTGGCGTGATTATAAATGGCTCCTTCTTGGGCGTGGTAGGAGATTCTCTTGGAGAATCGCATGGTGGTCATGCCAATGTATTTGCCGAGGCATCCTTGGACGGGGCACGTGTATCGGTAGACCACGCTCGTCTTCTTCAAGGGATCCTGCAGGGGGGCTGCTGGGTTGTTCCTCATCACCAGGCTGCTTGTCTTTTTCGTTTTATAATATATTATTAAATTAATGGTCTTGTCCTGATTGGTGGGGGTGGTGTTTCTCTCTATGATTGTCTTGAGGGCTTGCTCGTCCTCCTTATACCTTCGGTGAAAGTGCCCTTTGTAAAAAAGCTTGATGGGCTCTGGGATGTCGGGGCGGGGTTCCTGGAGGTACCAATCTTCAACTTTCTTTGCTATCACAGCATCGACGGCGCTACCAAAGAGAGCACAGCTCTAGGATTCGAGCCGCTATAAATATCGGCATGCAGACACCATCTCTTCACTTCTACTGCTGACAAGCCAAGAAGATGACCTACGAGAAGGTTGAAACGTCGCGATAAGCCAGAGCTATACCAGCAGTAATACCAGCTGAATGCCAGAGACGACTCCGGCCTGACATTGACCTCTCTTATGGAATGATACCAACACCGACGACGACCCCTGCTTGATCTGAACCATATACCAGTATTCTGATAATACCAATATACTGTTAATACCAGTCTTTGATTATTAAAGCCTGTTCTGAATAAAATACCACTTTCAGCATTATCCCCAATATGAATATTAGACAATTATTGCGAAATATCGCTGAGTCAGAAAAGCGAGTAATAAGAAAAATAGAAAAGATAATATATAAGATTAATTCGCTGAATTTTGCCATTTTATTCAACAGAATTTGTTTAAAAGAGGGTCTTCTTCCAAATTATTATTATTATTATTATTATTATTATTATTATTATTATTATTATTATTATTATTATTATTATTATTATTATTATTATTATTATTATTATTACTATATTTAGAAGATGTACCCTTTTCATATAGAACAAGCCAGCAAAAGCATTTGACCTGTAATTCTACCTTCCAAAGAATATGGGTTTCACTCGAAAGAAGTAACAAAAGGTAATGAAAATGACAAAAAGTTATCAGAAAACCACTTAAATTAATAAAACAATTAATAAATGAAAATTTAAGTAAAATATTAAAATACAGATTGAATTGTTTTTATGGTAGTGTTGCATTGCATCTTCGCTTGAGCTTCTGAAGTTCCAATTGCACGACGTCCAATAGTATGAGGAATAAAGGTCCTTTTGAAAACTGACAAGTTCGATAATAAGGCATATTTAATGCAACAAAAATGGTGTAATTTTCATGTGAACGATCTCGTTTCCACGTCTTAAATTTGGTCTGTTTGTTATGGTAAGCTTATTTGCATGTATCATCAAAGAATGGCTGGTAAGTTGTCCTTAA
>NC_061110.1:84313208-84340708 GCF_015104395.2 Macrobrachium nipponense | reverse complement strand
ATTAGGGTAGGGCTGTCCTACCTGCTATTACATGATATTCCTTGTATGTAGGGTCTTATTACTGATGAGGCCAGGTGATGTCCCACTGGGAGGCAATTGAAGTGCTGATATCCATTTTACGTGTAAGGTACGATGGTATTGAAGAAAATTCCTAGTATTCAGCTCGTTTCTTTATTATTCATTACATCATGCCAAATTTCTCCCAGGCCTGGTCTCCTGACTTGGTAAATTTGCCTAGTCTTCAGAACTCTCGGACTAGATCCCTGGACTAGATCCCAAGAAATATTCATTTTATTTAATTTTTGATTTCCAGAAATTAATACAAGTGATTAGTTTAAAACAACAACAAAAATAACTCTTTATATTGAGAGACCTCAAAAAAATACATCGAACTACCTTACTAATGGGAATGTGCCTTTTTCCTCCATAATAGGATAAAGGTATTTAAACGTGGAGCTTCCCTGGAATCAATTAATTTATAGTAAGGTTGTAAATTATTTGATACCCTACTCCACACAGTACTAAATGTTTGTACATAATATATGTCAATGGATAAGGCTACCTGAAAGATTTCTGAGAAAAACTTACACTAAAATGAGGTAAAATTAGGCTAAGGTGCCTTTTAACAGGATATAGTCTAGCCTAGGCCTCTTCACAAATCGTTAAGGATAGCCTATGCAAAGTTTACATGGCTGATTTTTGACTAGGTTACAATAGGCCACAAAGTTAAGGTTAGTTAAATGAGGGTATAGGCTAAGTCCTATGTAATTAAGTTTTCCATAAATTTATATACATATAGCCCTAACTATATATATCAAAACTAGTAATAATTCCTCATTCAAACAGGATTACTCTAGGGTAGACCTTCTTAAATTACTGTATAGCCTAGTCTAAGATCATGATCGGCAGTGGAAATTTCCATGAGAGAGAGAAAGGGGTAACCCCAAGATGCCCTGTAGGATAGCCATTTTGTGGTAACCTTTGGCACTGGTATTTGCAAAAACTTTACACAAACAAAACACATAACTACTTTTTTTAACGTTTTACAACCCTATCAAACGCTAAGTTACAACTGAAACTAACACAGCAAAATCTCATGACAACTAACGAACGTGAAGCATCTTTCACGACAATGAAAATTTTCCATGTTAAGGCATTGTAATCACGTTAGACTGGGCATGTAACTTTGCACTTGATTCCTCGTCTGCTATTGTTCTTTCATGATAGTGATCTGTTCTAACTAATGAAATAACGGTAATAGTTACGACTTTAACAGCTTACCTTCCAAGGGATCGATAATAATTTGCATTAATAATTTTGGTAAAATAGCCAATCATGAGGGTGGACCAGTTGACTTCCTTCTTCCCCCTCGAGAGCATTCGTGATCCTTACATGTGTTGCTAGTGTTACCAAAAAAGAGATGAAAGATTCAGGACAGCATTCCCATACCCAAAGTGAAAGAAAAACAAAACAAGGGACTGGCCACACTGCCACGCACTCGACGTTCACAACAAAAACGAAAACATTTCACAGTTCCAATCACTCTTACAACAGTAGTGTAAAGATATTAGAGGAGGATGATGAATCAATTCCTAAATAAATCACTAATAAGTAAGAAATATTTTCCCATTACATTGCAATTGGCATGTCAAGTCTAAAGAGTATTACAGGTACCTAAGTACTTCCTTAATGCATATTAACTCTCAGCTAACAATCCTTTAAATTCTACATACTTATATAGAGCATAAAAATAAGAAGTTTTCAGCAACTTTGGAGAGCAAAGGGAGAATAGAAACTGGACTGTAGTTACTGTAATCTGCAGATATGGCACTCTTTGGCACAGGCACTGTATCACTAAGCTTATGCTGCTCCACAAACATACTACATTAACATAGAAATCTATAGAATCAACTAATCTTGGGAGACAACACACTAGAAATATTTTTTTTATAAAACAAACAAAGGGAAGAAAACAATCAAGATTTGCTTCACCCTAACTATTAAGACTATTCAGAATTTTCTTAATATCCCTAGAGCGAAATGGAATTTTTTCAAGAATAGGATAAGCATACAAGTATCTAGGAGAGGGACATCTTCAGCTTATTGCTTAGTTTCAAAAGCTCGATGAAGCAGTTCAACATTTTTCCTAAAGGCAGTAACCAATGTACCAGTTAGTAGTGGCGGGGAATGGAAGACAAGTCTGACCCAAATATCGATGATGCCAAATTGGTCCACCACAGGTGAGGCTGAGTAATACCTCCAAGTTTCCCTCTCTAAGGAATTATTGTATTTTCTCTAGGCTGTATGATAAGTTCTATTCACAGCACGGCAAGACTCAACAAAAATGGTGAATTTTCATGTACACAATTTCGTTTAAAAGTCTTAAATAAGGTCTGTTTAACATGGTAAGCTTATTTGTATGTATCATCAGAGCTTGGCTGGAAATTTGTCCTTAATTTGATGATCTCTCTTAGGCCAAAACTTATTAAGTAGCAATTGCCATTTAATTTAACTTCTTCTTGGAATCAAGATCTAATATATCAGCTGATACATGAGAATGTTTTTCCCATTGTGGCATTAGAAATCTGCTGATTAACAAATATACTATCTCAGTGGCGCAATGATCATAATAGCTGGAAAATCTGTAATTATGAGATCTACTCTGTTACCAGAAATATGGGTGTTTGCCTCAGTTAGCTTGGCAAAATCCATAAATACCAAATGAAGCATTTGAATCCTGTGACTGGGTAATAGAAATCCCTTCCAATAGACGGTAATATATGGAATCGTCAATATTTGGATTGGGGTAAACAGCAAAATGCATAAACATTATAAAACAAAACCTTACTGAAAGTTTTATAACAAAGAACTTCGTGGCCAATACACTCAAAATTTTTCAGACAATAAATAGTTCGTCCTGACTTGGTGCATACAGCCATACCTTGTGCACGTGGGATGTTACGACGATAAATGAATTCAGTTACATCAAAACCCTGGGATTCAAAACTCAGCCTTTTACCTGTAGTACATAAAGGTGTCTCGGGTAAAAAAAAAACCGAGTTATGGGCCCAACTCTAGAGCTCAAGAAAATTTGAACTTAGGTCCCATATATCTAAGTAATTTAATTCTTACTGCAAAGAGTAACAGGGCCAGGGTTCAGCTCAGTGTCTCCCGAGAGATTTAGAATTAATAGCATAAAATCTGCAGCAATACTAATAAATGGAATCATAACAACAGTAACATGGTAAAAATTAACTGAATAATAAACAATAATAATGCCATCAAAATAACAGTATTTTACATTATTTACAATTCTGTCGAAAATATAAATAAACCAGACTATATATCAATGAAAAAAGGCCCGGAAGTAACGGAGGTCGAGAAGATGGGACCAGCACACCTTATGAGGCAAATAAAAAAAACCCACCAGGCTTCCCATAACAACTGGAGGAGGGCAGTTAGGATAGATTTAGAAATGATAAAAAAAAACCCAAAAGGGAAAGATTAGGTAAAGCAACTTAGCAACTTTAGCTTTTTCATTTGCCTATCAATACCCACTTTTCGAAAAAATAACAGGTAAGTACAATGACTATGGGCTCTGGCACAGTCCAAAGTCCTAGGTTTAAAGAACAATGGTTTGTATTCAGTGCGGAACCTTCTCTTAGAGAGGATGCCTACCAAGGCTACAGGGTCCCTTCTACCCACTGGTTTGATTTCGGAGTATCCCTCTCCAAAACGTGTTGCCTGCCAGGGCTAAAGAGTCTCTTTTATTCTAACTCGTAGAAGAACATAATAAATTAACGAATTTGCATTTAGAGAAGCTATAGAAATCCCCCTTAAAATGCATACAACTACAAGGACAGAGGAAATAAGAAGGAATTTTGTGAAAGTTATCAACGCAAACTAAAAAAGATTAACATGACACTAATTCCTTTGACAAACAGGGAATTTTTCTAACTTTTCTATATATCAATTTACTATTTTTCCGTGACACCCAGTATATCTATGAACTATGGGGGACGTCATTGGGAAGCCAAGGCTCTAGGGTGGAGGAAGATGGAAAATGTGTGGAAAGCAACTTCTAAAAATTAAGGGAAACAAAATATCAAAACATTAGCAATTGCAACCGCACATCGTCCATGAATAATCACCAAGAAATAATTCAGAACGGGAAATTTACGTACGGGGACCATTAAAAGAATAAATGAATCTTAAAAGAAAATACTTAAAACCATATTCCAATCAATGATAACTCTTTAAAGTTTTCATTATATTTCTATATTTATATGTATTACACGAACTGAGTTCATTTTCCTACTGGGTATAAAGATTATATGATAAAAATCATTAATAAGAGTATTTGACAACTGTCATATATGATACAAACACAAACATTGTCGAAGGTCAAGTCTTTTTCGTCATAGTCGTCATCTGAAAACAAATCTTATTATATTCATTTGAGCTTAAGGAAAAACCTCTGAAACATGTCAAGGTGGCCTTTATTTCCTTTAACAATTAATTCTTTGTCATCACCTAAAAAAGCTGCCCTCATGATTTGCTTTAGCATTGAAGCTAAATATAAGCTTCGAAGGCGCTTAACCGCCCAAACAGTTAGCTAAAAGATATCTGATCCTAGTCTCCTGCGTATTCTGTAACATATTTTCCTCAATGTCGCGACCATAAACAGTGAAACTCGCTTGACTGTCGAGTATAAAAGGTAGGAGGAACGCTTTATGCAGGGACACATTTCGCCCAGCAGTGGCCAAAGACAACATCAACAAGCAACAATGAAGTTTCTGGTTGGTATAACTTATCAGCTTGATAACCCTAATTATTGAACAAAGAAAATGTAAATTACCATCCAGGTTTTCCACCATCAGCCTCGTTAGTATCCAGTAATCTATTTCTCTCTCTTACTCTCTCTCTCTCTCTAATCTTGATCATGTTTATTCTCTAAACGGGGGACAGATCTGATATCACATACGCACAAACACACATAAACACACACACACACAAACACATATATATATATAATATATATATATATATATATATATATATATATATATATATATATATATATATATATATATAAATTTTAAAATATGCTTTGCTTTGTCTGGGGTGAGGGGCAATTACGAAGAGTTTTCATTACATTCCTAATGTTTCCTTGTCTCCAGTATCAAAACTTTTTCTGCTTTGCAGAAGCGATATAAAGTCATGTAATTATTGATAAGCAATTAAGCACTCAGTCCACTTCCTAAACTATTATTCGATTTTTTTTTAGGGTAAAAATTTATCATTCAATCTAGGTCTCATTGACGGCAATCTGAATTCTTTTAAATAATACCAAATAAATTTAAACATATTCCCGTGACTTCAATGAGACCTACATTACATAGCCAAACATGCAGTTGGCTTTATCTCTATTTAGTTTTTTTCAAAAATTTGAGCCCTTTAGAATCTGTTCTTAAAAAGCAACACTAAAATATTATCTATTTCATTATCCATATTACTATTGTTTACCAAGATTATTCTAGTAATGGTTTTGTCTACGACAGAAAGATAATTCATGGAGATTCAAACCTATTCAAAAATTTTCTGAGTGTATTTACAAGCCTCCTTAAAAATATATGTTTTTAAGTAATGGCAATACTAATATTACTAATTATTTTTCAGGTGCTTACACTCTTAGTGGCATTTGCTTGCGCTTCTGAGATAGAAAAGCCGAGAGGCAGAGCCAAGTTATAGAGGATATGGCCACGTAAGCTACCACACCGTCCTTCCTAAGGATATGGCTATTCTAATCAGTATCATAAGCGATCTGCTGATCCTGAGCCAGAAGCTGATCATCCCTATGGCTCTTCTTATGGGTATCGGCCAGTCGCCTATGGCTACTCTCACCGCTATCACAAGAGATCTGCTGATCCTGAGCCAGAAGCTGATCATTCCTATGGTTCTTCTTATGGGTATCGGCCAGTCGCCTATGGTTACTCTCACCGCTATCACAAGAGGTCTGCTGATCCTGAGCCAGAAGCTGATCATTCCTATGGCTCTTCTTATGGGTATCGCCCAGTCGCCTATGGCTACTCTCACCGCTATCACAAGAGGTCTGCTGATCCTGAGCCAGAAGCTGATCATTCCTATGGCTCTTTCTTATGGGTATCAGCCAGTCGCCTATGGCTACTCTCACCGCTATCACAAGAGGTCTTCTGATCCTGAGCCAGAAGCTGATCATTCTTATGGGTTCGGCCAGTTCGCCTATGGCTACTCTCACCGCTATCACAAGAGGTCTGCTGATCCTGAGCCAGAAGCTGATCATTCCTATGGCTCTTCTTATGGGTATCGCCCAGTCACCTATGGCTACTCTCACCGATATCACAAGAGGTCTGCTGATCCTGAGGGCCAGAAGCTGAACCTTCTAATGTTATGTCACTCATATGGTTACCCCAGCTACCGTCCAGTAATTTATGGATAAGGACATCATCAGCATAACAGGTATAATCCTAATAGCCAAAGAGGAGGAAACAAATATCTATAGCTAGTAATAGATATCTATTTGTTGTTAGTTCTTGAATGTTCGTCAACTTCGACAAAACAATAAAGTATTATACTACCTAAATCCTTTTTATTCTAGTGCTTCTTTTCATTTTCATCGTCAGAATTCATTGCTATAAAAGATTTAGTTGTTTTACATCAGAAAATTATATTTCTTTAACAGACAGAATATTACCGAAAGTTTTAAGCAAATTCTATCTGTACTATAAATCCTATGTAATACTCTCAAAGGCTATTATTATTATTATTATTATTATTATTATTATTATTATTATTATTATTATTATTTTTTTTTTTTTTTTTTATTTTTTTTTTTTTTTTTTTTTTTTTTTTTTTTTTTTTTTTTTTTTTTTTTTTTTTTTTTTGCTCTATCACAGTCCTCTAATTCGACTGGGTGGTATTTATAGTGTGGGGTTGGTTCCGGGTTGCATCCTGCCTCCTTAGGTAGTCCATCACTTTTCTTACTATGTGTGCCGTTTCTAGGATCACACTCTTCTGCATGAGACCTGGAGCTACTTCAGCCTCTAGTTTTTCTAGATTCCTTTTCAGGGATCTTGGGATCGTGCCTAGTGCTCCTATGATTATGGGTACGATTTCCACTGGCATATCCCATATCCTTCTTATTTCTATTTTCAGATCTTGATACTTATCCATTTTTTCCCTCTCTTTCTCTTCAACTCTGGTGTCCCATGGTATTGCGACATCAATGAGTGATACTTTCTTCTTGACTTTGTCAATCAACGTCACGTCTGGTCTATTTGCACGTATCACCCTATCCGTTCTGATACCATAGTCCCAGAGGATCTTTGCCTGATCGTTTTCTATCACTCCCTCAGGTTGGTGCTCGTACCACTTATTACTGCAAGGTAGCTGATGTTTCTTGCACAGGCTCCAGTGGAGGGCTTTTGCCACTGAATCATGCCTCTTTTTGTACTGGTTCTGTGCAAGTGCCGGGCATTCACTTGCTATGTGGTTTATGGTTTCATTTTTCGTATTGCACTTCCTACATATGGGAGAGATGTTATTTCCGTCTAACGTACTTTGAACATATCTGGTTCTTAGGGCCTGATCTTGTGCCGCTGTTATCATTCCTTCAGTTTCCTTCTTTAGCTCTCCCCTCTGTAGCCATTGCCAATTGTCATCGCTGGCTAGTTCTTTAGTCTGTCTCATGTATTGTCCGTGCATTGGTTTGTTGTGCCAGTCCTCTATTCTTTCTGTCTTTCTCCTGTCTCTGTATATTTCTGGGTCTTCGTCTACTTTTATTAGTCCTTCTCCCATGCACTCTTTAGCCACTCGTCTTCACTGGTTTTCAGATATTGCCCCAGTGCTCTGTTTTCAATGTTGACGCAGTCCTCTATACTTAGTAGTCCTCTCCCTCCTTCCTTTCGTGTTATGTACAGTCTGTCCGTATTTGCTCTTGGGTGTAGTGCTTTGTGTATTGTCATTTGTTTCCTGGTTTTCTGATCTATGCTGCGGAGTTCTGCCTTCGTCCATTCCACTATTCCTGCGCTGTATCTGATTACTGGCACTGCCCAAGTGTTTATGGCTTTTATCATGTTTCCGGCGTTGAGTTTTGACTTGAGTATCGCCTTGAGTCTCTGCATATATTCTTTCCTGATCGTGTCCTTCATCTCTTGGTGTTTTATATCTCCTCCTTCCATTATTCCCAGGTATTTGATCCTGTCTCATCTATGTGTTTGATGTTGCTCCCATCTGGTAGCTTATCCCTTCAGTTCTCGTTACTTTGCCTTTTTGTATGTTGACTAAGGCGCATTTTTCTATTCCAAACTCCATTCTGATGTCCCCAGATACAATCCTTACAGTCTGGATTAGGTATCTATTTCCTTGATGCTCTTACCATACAGCTTGATGTCGTCCATGAACATCAGATGGTTGATTTTATTGCCTCTTTTCTTGAGTTGGTACCCGGCATCCATCTTCTGTAGTACTTTTGTCATGGGAATCATGGCTACTACGAAGAGTAGTGGGGACAGTGAGTCGCCCTGGAAGATCCCTCTCCTGATATTAACCTCTGCTAGTCTTATTCCAGAGCTTGTAAGTATTGTATTCCAGTTGCGCATTGTATTTTTGAGGAAGCTGATGGTATTTTCCTCTGCCCCATATATTTTCAGGCATTCTATTAGCCATGTGTGTGGTATCATGTCGAAGGCTTTCTTATAGTCTATCCATGCCATGCTTAGGTTGGTTTTCCTTCTCCTACTGTTCTTCATTACCATTTTGTCTATCAGGAGCTGGTCTTTTGTGCCCCTACACTTCCTTCTGCAGCCTTTCTGTTGATAGGGGATGGTGTTTGTCTCCTCTAGGTAGTTGTATAGCCTTTCACTGATGATACCTGTTAGTAACTTCCACATTATTGGTAGGCAGGTGATAGGCCTGTAGTTACTGGCTATATTTCCCTTACTCTTGTCTTTTTGTACTAAGGATGTTCTTCCTGTGGTCATCCATTTGGGTGCTTGGTGATTATTATTTTTTTATTATTATTATTATTATTATTATTATTATTATTATTATTATTATTATTATATTTCATATAGAAAAAGCCAACCAAAGCAATTGACCTGTAATTCAAGCTTCAAAACAATATGTATTTCACTCGAAAGAAGTAACAAAAGGTAATGAAAATGACAAAGATCTATTAGCAAAACCACATAAATTAACATAATAATTAATAGATAAAAATTTAAGTAAAATATTAAAATACAGGTTGAATTGTTTTGGGGTAGTATTGTATGGTATCCTTGCTTGAACTTTTAAAGTTCCAAACACACGACATCCTCTGGGAGGCTGTTTCCACAGTCCAACAGTGTGAGGAATAAAGGTCATCTGAAACTGAGAAGTTCAATAGTTAGGCCATTTAATGCATATTGGTGCTGCTGTTCAGCGAATCTCGTTGCTCTCGGCAGTAGCAGAGAACTAAGAATCAATTGTGAATGTGAAAGGTCTATCATAAGATACTGCTTATGAAAAAGCGACAAACAAGTGACCATCCGTTGATGGTCCAAATAATAACTCCTACTTTTATGAAACGGAAACCTTCGACCACGAACCACTAAACCTAAAGAGATGAATCTCTGGCAGAAGCCGACATCTACACCGGATAACAGTATTCTAGCAAATGAAGTACAAATGACCTAAAACTCGTTTCATTAATTTCATCACTGGTATAAATATAACTACGGCCATTACACGAACATTCATAAATTTTCGTGCAGGTGGTTTGATGAAACTTTCATGCTTCCTAAAAGTAAGATGTGAGTAAAAAGGTGAACTCAAAATAGTTAAAACTTCAGACTCATTCAGGAAAGTCCTATTCATCTGAAAGATAGGATGGGGTGGGAAATCTGTAAGTGATCTGCTAATCAATAATGTTTTAGTTTCACTGGAGTCCAGCCTCAAATCCCATCGACTACACCATTCACTAATCTGGTCCACATCCCGATTGCGATATAAGTGGAGACTTTACTACACCCACAAGTGTTGCATCATTAGCAAACTGAACAATCAAGGCCAAATACCATACTACTTGCATACTATAAAAATAATAGAGGACAATATGGAACTCCAAACTCTAAAGGTTTTAGTCTGCGAAAGGTCCCATCATCAGTTATCTTGCTGCTGCCTACCTGTAAGGAAATCTTGAAATAATCCTAATACATATCCATCCACTCTAAGATTCTTAACTTCATAAAAAAGTGCAATTTGACTTACCGGATAGGAAGCAGCATTAAAACTTACGTGAATTACTCCACACTTAAAATCCTTATCAAGCCTCTCTTGCAAATGGCAAGTCAAGTCTAAAAAAGCATTACAGGTACCAAACTACTTCCTCAATGCATATTGACTATCAGCTAACATCTTTTTAAATTCTACATACTTATATAGTGACATAAAATTAGAATTTTTTAGCAACTTTGGAGAGCAAAGGGAGAATTGAAATTGGACTGTAGTTACTACAATCTGCAGATATGGCACTTTTTGCCACAGGCACTTTATCACTAAGCTTATGCTGCTCCACAAATATACTACATTAACATAGAAATCTATAAAATCAACTAATCTTGAAAAACAACACACTAGAAACTTTTTTTTTTTTTTCATAAAACAAAGGGAAGAAACAATCAATATTACTTCACCCCAACTATTAAGATTAACCAAGAATTTTATAACTTAACATACTAAGCGAAATGGAATTTTTTCAAGAATAGGATAAGGACATCTTCAGCTTATTGCTTAGTTTCAAAAGCTCGATGAAGCAGTTCAACATTTTCCCTAAGGGCAGTAACCAATGTACCAGTTAGCAGTTGAAGATTGGAAGACAAGCCTGACCCAAATATCGATGATGCCAAATTGGTCCACCACAGATGAGGCTGAGTAATACCTCCAATTTTCCCTCTCTAAGGTATTATTGTATTTTCTCTAGGCTGTATGGTAAGTTCTATTCGCAGCACAGGGAGACTCAACAAAAATGGTGTCATTTTCATTTGAACGATTTCGTTTCAAAGTCTTAAATTTGGTCTGTTTATCGTAGTAAGCTTATTTGCATTTATTATGTGAGCATAGCTGGTAATTTGTCCTTAATTTGATTTTTTTTAGGGCATAACCTTATTAAATTAGCCATTAGCATTTAATTTAACTTCTTCTTGGAATCAAGTTCTAATATATCAGCTGATATATGAGACTGTTTTTTCCAATTGTGGCATTAGAAATTTGCTGGTTAAAAAATATGCATATCTTAATGGCACAATGATCAGAAGTGCCTATATATTCGTGGACACTGGATTTCATAATAGTTGAAATATCTGTGAATAGGAGATCTACTCTGCTACCAGAAATATGAGTGGTTTGCTCAATTAGCTTGGCAAAATCAGAGGATAACCAGAGCTCAAAGGCAGAACGGCCATGTTGATCTGTGAAATTTGAATTTAGCCACTCACTTTGCTTTGCATTACATTCTCCATAAATACCAAATGAAGCTTTTGAATCCTGCGACTGAGCCATAGAAATCCTTTACAATAGATAGTCATATATGGGATCGTCGATATTTGGATAGGGGTAAATAGAACAAGATCTTTGTGGCCACTACATTCAAAATTTTCTGACGATAAAAATTTTGTCCTGATTTAGTATAAATAGCCATACCTTGTCCATCTGGGATGTTACAACGATAAATGAATTCAGTTACATCAAACCCTGGGATTTAAAACTCAGCCTTTTACTTGTTACTACATAAAACTGTCTCAGATAAAAAAAAATCAAAGTGCAGTTATGGGCACAACACTAGAAAATTTGACCTTAATCTCCAAATATCTGAGACAAGTACTTAACAATTAATCTTACAGCAATGAGTAACAGGGCCAGGGTTCAGCTCTGTGTCTCTAGAAAGAATTAGAATTAACAGCATAAAATCTGTAGCAAAACTTTTAAAAATCACCAGAATGATAAACATAAATAATACCATCAAACCAATAGTATTTGCATTATTTACAATTTTGTTGAAAATATAAATAAACCAGACTATATGCCAGTGTAAAAATGCCGAAAGTAATTGGTCGAGAAGGTGGGGCTAGCAACCTTATGTGGCTAATAAAAAAAAAAACACCAGGTTTGCCACGACGACTGGAGGAGGACAGTAAGGATAGATTTAGAAGTTATAAAAACATCAGAGGGGAATGATTAGGTTAAGATGAAGGCACTATCCTGATAATCAACTAAGCAACTTTTGCTTTTTCATCAGCCTATCATACCCATTTTTCGAAAAAATATCAGGAAAGTGGAAAAATTAATACAAATGCTTGATTGTATCCTCAGGCAAGAGAACTCAAACCCAAGACCATGGAAGGCCATGGTAAAATGGCGATGGGCTATGGCTCAGCACAGAGTCCTAGGTTAGAGAACAAGATTTGTATTCAGTGTAACCTTCTCTTAGAAGGGTTGCCTACCAAGGCTACAGGGTTCCTTCTACCCAATGGTTTGACTTCGGAGTATCCCTCTCCAAAACATGTTGCCTGCTATTGCTAAGGAGTCTCTTTTACCTAAACTGGGAGAAGAATAAAATAAATTAACGAATTTGAACTTAGAAAAGTTATAGAAATCCCCTTAAAATGCTTACAATTCCAAAGACAGAGAAAACAAGAAAGAATGTTGTGAAAGTTATCAACGTAGACTATAAGATTAATATGACACTAATTCCTTGGTCAAACAGGGAAGTTTTCTAACTTTGCTATTGATCAATTTACTCCTTATTCTGCTCATAAAACCACTTTCTTTATTTCCGTCATACCCAGTGCCTGCGTAAACAATGGGGGACGTCATAGGGAATCCAAGGTTCTAAGGTGGGGGAAGACCGAGAGTTTGTGGAAATCAACTTCTAAAAATTGAAGGAAACAAAATGTTAAGCAAACGCACATCGTTCATATCTGCGTCCATTAATAATCACCAAGAAATAATTAAGCTCGAAAATTACAAATGACTATTAATACAATAAATAATGTTCAAAGAACAACAATGACACCTATTCCGATCAATGATAACTTTAAAATCTTCATTATTTCTCATATATGTATATATATTACATGTAATGAATTAATTTTCCTTCTGAGTATAAAGATCATATGATAGAAATCATTAAGAGGGATAAATAATACACAAAGAAAAAACCTAGACCTATTTCAATCAATGATAACTCTTTAGAATCTTCATTATTTCTCATATATGTATATATATCACATGTAACGAATTCATTTCCTACTGGATATACAGATAATATGATAAAAATCATTATCAGGAAATGAGAATAGGTTATATACGATACAAACAAATACATTTTTATCGAAGGTTAAGTCATTTTTCGTCATAGTCGTCGTCATCTAAAAGCAAATCTTATTATATTAATTTAAGCTTAAGGAAACCTCTGAAACATGTCAAGTGGTTTCCTTTAACAATTAATTCTTTGTCATTACATAAAAAAGCTGCCTTCATGATTTGCTTTAGCATTGAAGCTAAATATAAGCATCGAGGAAGCTTGACCTCCATAACGGTTAGTTGAAAGATTTCTGATCCTAGTCTCCTACAGATTCTGTAACATATTTATTTTCCTTAATGTCGCGACCACAAACGGTGAAACTTGCTTCGCTGCCGAGTATAAAAGATCGCAGGAAGGTTTTTGCAGCACACACTCGCCCAGCAGTGGCCAAAGACATCAGCAAGCAACAATGAAGTTTCTGGTTCGTATAACTTATCAGCTTGATAACCCAAATTAATGAACCAACGCAACGTAAATTACTATCCAGGTTTTTCTCCACGATCCTTGTTGGTATTTTGTAATCTTTTTCTCTATCTTGCTCTCTATCTAAATTTAATAATGTTTACTATCTAAACGCGGTGCGAGTCTGACAATATCATATACTCTCAACACATACATACACACACATATACATGTATATATCGCTTGGTCTTTGCTATATTTAAAAATTTACTTTGCTTTATGTTGGGGTGTGGGGGGGGGGGGGGCAATTATGAAGATTTTTCATTATATTCCTAACGTTTCCTACTCTGCAATATCAAAAGTTTTTCCACTTTGCAGAAACGATATATCATAATGTAATTATTATTAAGCAATTCAGCACTCTGTCCACTTCTTAAACCAATACTCGTTTTGAAGGGTAAAAATCGATCAGCCAATTTAGTTCAACATCGACTGTAATCTGATTTCTTTTAAGAAAAAAAATATCCACAAATGCAGCTTAACTAAAAAATAATAGACTTCCACGAGTGATATATTTTGTAATGTAAAAGTTTTGGTCGTTTGACCGACTTACTATCTTTCCCACTACGAGATAATGAGCAACAGTAATAATACCAAATAAATTGAAACATATTGCCGGTGACTATAAAGAGAGCTACATTACATGGCCAAACTTAGTATTGACTTTATCTCAAGTTTCTTATTCAATGAGCTCTTTTGAACCTGTTCTTAATTGTAACGCTTTAAAATATTATCTATTTCAATCTCCCTAATACTATTGTTTACCAATATTATTCTAGCAAAAGTTTAGTCTACGACCGAATAATATTTTATGGAGATTCTAACCTTATCAAAGATGTTCTCAGTGTTTTTATAAGCCTCCTTAAAAAATATAGGTTCTTCTTTAGGTAATTCAATATTGAATATTACTTATTATTTTTCCAGGTGCTTGCACTCTTAGTGGCATTTGCTTGCGCTTCTGAGATAGAGAAGCGAGAGGCGGAGCCAAGTTATAGAGGATATGGCCACGTAAGCTACCATCATCGTCCGTCCTATGGATATGGCTATTCTAATCACTATCATAAGCGATCTGCTGATCCTGAACCTGAGGCTGAACCTTCCTATGGCTATTGGGCTCTTCTTTTATGGGATATCGCCAGGTCAGCCTATGCTATACTCTCACCCGCTATCACAAGATCTGCTGATCCTGAGCCAGAAGCTGATCATTCCTATGGCTCTTCTTATGGGTATCGACCAGTCGCCTATGGCTACTCTCACCGCTATCACAAGAGATCTGCTGATCCTGAGCCAGAAGCTGATCATTCCTATGGTTCTTCTTATGGGTATCGACCAGTCGCCTATGGCTACTCTCACCGCTATCACAAGAGGTCTGCTGATCCTGAGCCAGAAGCTGATCATTCGTATGGTTTTTTTTCTTCTTATAGATATCGCCCAGTCCCACCTATGGCTACTCTCACGCTATCACAAGAGATCTGCCGATCCTGAGCCAGAAGCTGATCATTCCTATGGTTCTTCTTATGGGGATCGACCAGTCGCCTATGGCTACTCTCACCGCTATCACAAGAGATCTGCTGATCCTGAGCCAGAAGCTGATTCATTCCTATGGCTCTTCTTATGGGTATCGCCCAGTCGCCTATGCTACTCTCACCGCTCTCACAAGAGGTCTGCTGATCCTGAGCCAGAAGCTGAACCTTCTAATGTATATGGTCACTCATATGGTTACCCCAGCTACCGTCCAGTAATTTATGGATAAGGACTCATCAGCATAACAGCTATATCCTAATAGCCAAAGAGGAGGACACAGATGTCTATAGCTAGCAATAGATGTCCATTTGTTGTTAGTTCTTGAATGTTCGTCAACTTCGACAAAACAATAAAGTATTAATACTACCTAAATCATTTTTATTCCAGTGCTTCTCTTCATCTTCATCGTCAGAATTCATTGCTATAAAAGATTTAGTTGTTTTACATCAGAAAATTATATTTCTTTAACAGACAGAATATACCGAAAGTTTTAAGCAAATTCTAACTGTACTATAAATCCTATGAAATACTCTCAATGGTGTTATTAGTATTATTATTATTATTATTATTATTATTATTATTATTATTATTATTATTATTATTATTATTATTATTATTATTATTATTATTATTATTATTATATTTCATATAGAACAAGCCAACAAAAGCAATTGACCTTTAATTCAAGCTTCAAATAATGTGTTTCCCTCGAAAGAAGTAACAAAAGGTAATGAAAATGACAAAACTCTATTAGAAAACTACGTAAATTAACACATTAGTTAATAAATGAAAATTTAAGCAAAATATTAAAATACAGGTTGAATTGTTTTAGGGTTGTATAATATTGTATCCTTGCTTGAACTTCTAAAGTTCCAAACACACGACATCCTCTGGGAGGCTGTTCCACAGTCCAACGGTGTGAGGAATAAAGGTCCTCTGAAACTGAGAAGTTCGATTGTTATCCTATTTAATGCATATTGGTGCTGCTGTTCCGCAAATTTGGTTGCTCTCGGCAGGAGCAGGGAACTAAGAATCAATTGTGAATGTGAAAGGCCTATCATAAGATATGCTTATGAAAAAGCGACAAACAAGTGACCATCCGTTGATGGTCCAAGTAATAATCCCTACTTTTATGAAACAGAAACCTACGACCACGAACCACTATACCTGAAAGATGAATCTCTGGCAGAAGCCAACATCTACACCGGATAACAGTATTCTAGTAAATGAAGCACAAATGACCTAAAACTGGTTGCATTAATTTCATCACTGTTATAAATATACTCGGGCTTACGAACAATACATAACTTTTGTGCAGCGTATGATGAAACTTTCATGCTTCTTAAAAGTAAGATGTGAGTAAAAAAAATTACCTCAAAATAGTAAAAGGTTCAGACTCATTCAGCAAAGTCCCATCCACCTGAAAGAGAGGATGGTGCGGGAAATCTGTATGTGATCTTCTAATCAATAATGTTTTAGTTTCACTGGAGTCCAGCCTTAAACCCCATCGACTACACCATTCACTAATTCGGTCCACGTCGCGATTGCGATATAAGTGGAGACTTTACTACAACACAAGTGTTGCATCATTAGCAATCTGAACAATCCAGGCCAAATACCATACTACTAGTATACTATAAAAATAACAGAGGACAATATGGAACTCCAAACTCAAAAGGTTTTAGTCTGCGAAAGATCCCATCATCAGTATCTTGCTGCTGCCTACCTGTAAGGAAATCTTGAAATAATCCTGAAACATATCCACCCACTCTAAGGTTCTGAACTTCATAAAAAAAGTGCAATTTGACTTACCGGATAGGAAGCAGCATTAAAACTTACGTGAATTACTCCACACTTAAAATCCTTATCAAGCCTCTCTTGCAAATGGCAAGTCAAGTCTAAAAGAGCATTACAGGTACCAAACTACTTCCTCAATGCATATTGACTATCAGTTAACAAATCCTTTTAAATTTCTATTTAATTTCTTATATAGTGACATACAAATTAGAACTTTTCAGCAACTTTGGAGAGCAAAGGGAGAATAAAAATTGGACTGTAGTTACTACAGTCTGCAGATATAGCACTCTTTGCCACAGGCACTGTATCACTAAGCTTATGCTGCTCCACAAATATACCACATTAACATAGAAATCTGTAGAATCAATTAATCTTGAGAAACAACACACTAGAAACTTTTTTTTTTATAAAACAAAGGGAAGAAACAATCAATATTTACTCCACCCCAACTATTAAGATTATCCAGAATTTTCTTAACATCTCTAGAGCTAAATGGAAATTTTTTCAAGAATAGGATAAGGGAGAGGGACATCTTCAGCTTATTGCTTAGTTTCAAATGCTCGATGAAGCAGTTCAACATTTTCCCTAAGGGCAGTAACCAATGTACAGTTAGCAGTTGAGGATTGGAAGACAAGCCTGACCCAAATATCGATGATGCCAAATTGGTCCACCACAGATGAGGCTGAGTAATACCTCCAATTTTCCCTCTCTAAGGAATTATTATATTTTCTCTAGGCTGTATGGTAAGTTCTATTCGCAGCACAGCGAGACTCAACATGGTGTCATTTTCATTTGAACGATTTCGTTTCCGAGTCTTAAATTTGGTCTGTTTATCGTAGTAAGCTTATTTGCATTTGTTATCTGAGCATAGCCGGTCATTTGTCCTTAATTTGATCTTTTTTAGGGCATAACCTTATTAAGTTAGCCATTAGCATTTAATTTAACTTCTGGGAATCAAGTTCTAATATAGCATCTGATATATGAGACTGTTTTTTTCCAATTGTGGTATTAAAAATTTGCTGATTAAAAAATATGCATATCTTAATGGCAAAATGATCAGAAGTGCCTATATATTAGTGGACATTGGATTTCGAAATAGCTGGAATATCTGTGAATAGGAGATCTACTGTTACCAGAAATATGAGTGGTTTCCTCAATTAGCTTGGCAAAATCGGAGGATAACCAGAGCTCAAGGGCAGAACGGCCATGTTGATCTGTGAAATATGAATTTAGCCACTCACTTTGCTTTACATTACATTCTCCATAAATACCAAATGAAGTTTTTGAATCCTGTGACTGAGCCATAGAAATCCTTTAAAATAGATAGTCATATATGATCGTTGATATTTGGATAGGTGTAAACAACAAATACATAAACATTGTAAAACTTACTGAAAGTTTTACAACAAGAACTTTGTGGCCAAGGCATTCAAAATTTTCTGACGATGAAAATTTGTGCATTTGGGACGATAAATGAATTCAGTTACATCAAACCCTGGGATTAAAAACTCCAACCTTCTACTTGTTACTACATAAAAGTGTCTCAGATAAAAAAAATCAAAGTGCAGTTATGGGCACAACACTAGAGCTCAAGAAAATTTGACCTTAATCTCCAAATATCTGAGACAAGTACTTAACAATTATTCTTACTGCAATGAGTAACAAGCCAGGGCTCAGCTCTGTGTCTCTAGAAAGAATTAGAATTAACAGCATAAAATCTGTAGCAAAACTTATAAATGGACTCGTAATGACAGTAACATAGCAAAAATCAACAGAATGATAAACATAAATAATACCATCAAAACAGCAGAATTTGCATTATTTACAATTGTGTTGAAAATATAAATAAACCAGACTATATGCCAATGAAAAAATGCCGAAAGTAACTGGTCGAGAAGGTGGGGCTAGCAAACCTTATGTGGCTAATAAAAAAAACCACCAGGTTTGCCACGACGACTGGAGGAGGACAGTTAGGATAGATTTAGAAGTTATAAAAAAATCAGAGGGGAAAGATTAGGTTAAGATGAAGGCACTTTCCTGATAATCAACTAAGCAACTTTTGCTCTTTCATCAGCCTATCATACCCATTCATCGAAAAAATATCAGGAAAGTGGAAAAATTAATACAAATGCTTGATTGTATCCTCAGGCAATAGAACTCAAACCCAAGACCATGGAAGGCCACAGTACAATGGCTATGGGCTATGGCTCAGTCCAGAGTCCTAGGTTAGATAACAAGATTTGTATTCAGTGCAACCTTCTCTTAGAAGGGTTGCCTACCAAGGCTACATGGTCCCTTTTACGCAATGGTTTGATTTCGGATTATCCCTCTCCAAAAACGTGCTGCCTGCTATTGCTAAGGAGTCTCTTTTACCCTAACTGGTAGAAGAATAAAATAAATTAACGAATTTGCACTTAGAGAAGTTATAGAAATCCCTCTTAAAATGCATACAATTGCAAAGACAGAGAAAAAAAGAAAGAATGTTGTGAATGTTATCAACGTAGACTATAATAAGATTAATATGACACTGATTCCTTGGTCAAACAGGGAAGTTTTATGACTTTGCTGTTGATCAATTTACTCCTTATCCTGCTCATAAAAACCACTTTCTTTATTTCCGTCATACCCAGTGCCTCTGTAAACAATGGGGGACGTCATAGGGAATCCAAGGTTCTAAGGTGGGGGAAGACCAAGAGTTTGTGGAAATCAACTCCTAAAAATTAAAGGAAACAAAATGTTAAAACATCTGCAATTGCAAACGCACAACGTTCATATGTGCGTCCATTAATAATCACCAAGAAATAATTAAGTTCGAAAATTTACAAATGACTATTAATACAATAAATAATATTCAAAGAACAACTGAGACCTATTCCGATCAATGATAACTCTTTAAAATCTTCATTATTTCTCATATATGTATATATATTACATGTAATAAATTAATTTTCCTTCTGAGTATAAAGATCATATGATCTTTATACTCAGAATATATTGGGGTGTATCTCTACTATTCGCCGCATGTTTTTTCACCTTCTCCATTACTATAGCAGCTTAATTTCACTAGCATCTCCTGCATGATTATGATTTCCACTTTGTTTCATAATGTTATCATCTACAGTAATGACACGAGCAGAGCATTTCCTTTTTTTGGACATTTCACATTTCCAATATATTTTATTGCTCACTGATTTATCCTTTATATATAATTAGCCATATAAAAACAATTTCTTCTTTCCTTTTTCGCTTTGTACAAAACTTAAATCCATTTTTATGGTTCGGAGTTTCTAACGAAAGTTATGGGAATAAAACAAGGAAAACTAATGAAATAAACAAAAGTTCAGGTAACGGTTTACAAAATGGTTTAATGGTTAAGATAATGATACTTAGTTAATGTTTATTGGCTTTCGCGCAGTTGATAGTTCGGCTTTCGAGAAATCGGTCTTTCGAGCAATTGACAGTTCGGCTTTCGACCAACCTGTCTTTCGAGCAATTGAGAGTTCGAGTAACAATTTTTCGAGCAATTGCTTTCGAGCATTTTGTTTTCGAGCAATTGATTTCGAGCAATTTACCGAATTCCGTATATGACATGTAGCGAATTAATTTTCCTACTGGGTATACATATTATATGATAAAAATCATTATCAGGAATTGAGAATAGGTTTTATACGATACAAACACAAACATTTTATCGAAGGTTGAGTCATTTTTCGTCACAGTCGTCGTCATCTAAAAAAAAAATCTTATTATATTAATTTAAGCTTAAGGAAACCTCTGAAACATGTCAAGTGGTTTTCCTTTAACAATTAATTCTTTGTCATCACCTAAAAAAGCTGCCTTCATGATTTGCTTTAGCATTGAAGCTAAATATAAGCTTCGAGTAAGCTTGACCTCCATAACGGTTAGTTGAAAGATTTCTGATCCTAGTCTCCTACGGATTCTGTAACATATTTTCCTCAATGTCGCTACCACAAACGGTGAAACTTGCTTCACTCTCGAGTATAAAAGATCGCAGGAAGGTTTTTGCAGCACACACTCGCCCAGCAGTGGCCAAAGACATCAGCAAGCAACAATGAAGTTTCTGGTTCGTATAACTTATCAGCTTGATAACCCAAATTAATGAGCCAACGCAACGTAGATTACTATACAGGTTTTCCTCCACGATCCTTGTTGGTATCTTGTAATCTTTTTCTCTCTCTTGCTCCCTATCTAAATTTAATAATGTTTACTATCTAAACCCGGTGCAAGTCTGACAATATCATATACTCACATACACATACATACACACACACACACATATACATGTATATTTCGCTTGGTCTTTGCTATATTTAAAAATTTACTTTGCTTTATGTTGGGGGTGGGGGGGCAATTATGAAGATTCTTCTTTATATTCCTAACGTTTCCTACTCTGCAATATCAAAAGTTTTTCCACTTTGCAGAAACGATATATAATAATGTAATTGTTAATAAGCAATTAAGCACTCAGTCCACTTCTTAAACCAATACTCGTTTTGAAGGGTAAAAATCGATCAGCCAATTTAGTTCAACATCGACAGTAATCTGATTTCTTTTAAGAAAAAAAATATCCTCAAATGCAGTTTAACTAAAGAATAATAGACTTCCACGAGTGATATAGTTTGTAAATGTAAAAGTTTTGGTCGTTTGACCGACTTACTATCTTTCCCACTACAAGATAATGAGCAACAGTAATAATACTAAATAAATTGAAACATATTGCCGGTGACTATAAAGAGAGCTACATTACATGGCCAAACTTAGTGTTGACTTTATCTCAAGTTTCTTTTTCAATGAGCTCTTTGAACCTGTTCTAAATTGTAACGCTTTAAAATATTATCTATTTCAATCTCCCTAATACTATTGTTTACCAATATTATTCTAGCAAAAGTTTAGTCTACGATCGAATAATATTTTATGGAGATTCTAACCTTATCAAAGATGTTCTCAGTGTTTTTATAAGCCTCCTTAAAAAATATAGGTTCTTCTTTAGGTAATCCAATATTGAATATTACTTATTATTATTCCAGGTGCTTGCACTCTTAGTGGCATTTGCTTGCGCTTCTGAGATAGAGAAGCGAGAGGCGGAGCCAAGTTATAGAGGATATGGCCACGTAAGCTACCATCATCGTCCGTCCTATGGATATGGCTATTCTAATCACTATCATAAGCGATCTGCTGATCCTGAACCTGAGGCTGAACCTTCCTATGGCTATGGCTCTTCTTATGGGTATCACCCAGTCGCCTATGGCTACTCTCACCGCTATCACAAGAGATTTGCTGATCCTGAGCCAGAAGCTGATCATTCCTATGGCTCTTCTTATGGGTATCGACCAGTCGCCTATGGCTACTCTCACCGCTATCACAAGAGATCTGCTGATCCTGAGCCAGAAGCTGATCATTCCTATGGTTCTTCTTATGGGTATCGACCAGTCGCCTATGGCTACCCTCACCGCGATCACAAGAGATCTGCTGATCCTGAGCCAGAAGCTGATCATTCGTATGGCCCTTCTTATAGATATCGCCCAGTCACCTATGGCTACTCTCACCGCTATCACAAGAGGTCTGGCTGATCCTGAAGCCGAAGGCTGTCTTCCTATGGTCTTCCTTATGGGTATCCGACCATCGCCTATGGCCTACTCTCAACCTCTATCACAAGAAGTCTGCTGATCTGAGCCAGAACTGATCATTCGTATGGCCCTTCTTATAGATATCGCCCATCACCTTGGCTACTCTCACCGCTATCACAATGTCTGTGATCCTCCAGAATCCTGATCATTTCCTATGGCTCTTTCTTATGGTATCGCCCATTCGCCTATGGCTACTCTCCACGATATCACAAGAGTCTGCTGATTCCTGAGCCAGAAGCTGATCATTCCTATGGGCTCTACTTATGGGTATCGCCCGGTCGCCTATGCCCTACTCTCACCGCTTGGATCCACCAAGAAGGTCTGGGCTGGGATCTGAGGCAGAAGGCTGAATCCTTCCTATGCCGGGCTATCACAAGAGTCGGCTTGATCCTGAGCCCAGAAGCTGAACCTTCAAGTATATGGTCACTCATATGGTTACCCCAGCTACCGTCCAGTAATTTATGGATAAGGACATCATCAGCATAACAGGTATATCCTAATAGCCAAAGAGGAGGACACAGATGTCTATAGCTAGCAAATAGATATCCATTTGTTGTTAGTTCTTGAATGTTCTTCAACTTCCACAAAACAATAAAGTATTAATACTACCTAAATCATTTTTATTCCAGTGCTTCTCTTCATCTTCATCGTCACGATTCATTGCTATAAAAGATTTAGTTGTTTTACATCAGAAAATTATATTTCTTTAACAGACAGAATATACCGAAAGTTTTAAGCAAATTCTAAGTGTACTATAATTCCTATGAAATACTCTCATGGGCTATTATTATTATTATTATTATTATTATTATTATTATTATTATTATTATTATTATTATTATTATTATTATTATTATTATTATTATTATTATTATATTTCATATAGAAAAAGCCAACAAAAGCAATTGACCTGTAATTCAAGCTTCAAAACAATATGTATTTCACTCGAAAGAAGTAACAAAAGGTAATGAAAATGACAAAAATCTATTAGCAAAACCGCATAAATTAACATAATAATTAATAGATAAAAATTTAAGTAAAATATTAAAATACAGGTTGAATTGTTTTGGGGTAGTATTGTATTGTATCCTTGCTTGAACTTTTAAAGTTCCAAACACACGACATCCTCTGGGAGGCTGTTCCACAGTCCAACAGTGTGAGGAATAAAGGTCATCTGAAACTGAGAAGTTCAATAGTTAGGCCATTTAATGTTCAGCGAATCTCGTTGCTCTCGGCAGGAGCAGGGAACTAAGAATCAATTGTGAATGTGAAAGGCCTATCATAAGATACTGCTTATGAAAAAGCGACAAACAAGTGACCATCCGTTGATGGTCCAAGTAATAACTCCTACTTTTATGAAACGGAAACCTTCGACCACGAACCACTAAACCTAAAAGAGATGAATCTCTGGCAGAAGCGGACATCTACACCGGATAACAGTATTCTAGCAAATGAAGTACAAATGACCTAAAACTCGTTTCAATAATTTCATCACTGGTATAAATATACTCGGCCTTACGAACAATTCATAAATTTCGTGCAGTGTTTGATGAAACTTTCATGCTTCCTAAAAGTAAGATGTGAGTAAAAAGATGAACTCAAAATAATTAAAACTTCAGACTCATTCAGAAAAGACTTATTCATCTGAAAGATAGGTTGGGGTGGGAAATCTGTATGTGATCTGCTAATCAATAATGTTTTAATTTTACTGGAGTCCAGCCTCAAATCCCATCGACTACACCATTCACTAATCTGGTCCACATCCCGATTGCGATATAAGTGGAGACTTTACTACACCCACAAGTGTTGCATCATTAGCAAACTGAACAATCAAGGCCAAATACCATCCTACTTGCATACTATAAAAATAACAGAGGACAATATGGAACTCCAAACTCTAAAGGTTTTAGTCTGCTAAAGATCCCATCAACAGTATCTCGCTGCTGCATACCTGCAAGGAAATCTTGAAGTAATCCTAATACATATCCATCCACTCTAAGATTCTGAAGTTTATAAAAACAGTGCAATTTGACTTACTGGATCGGAAGCAGCACTAAAACCTAAGTAAATTAGTCCACACTTATCAAGATTTTCTTGCAAATGGCATGTCAAGTCTAAAAGAGCACCACAGGTACCTAACTGCTTCCTCTTTGTACATTGACTATCAGCTAACAATCCTTTAGATTCCACATACTTATACAGCGACATAAAAATAAGAAATTTTTCAGCAACTTTGGAGAGCAAAGGGAGAATAGAAATTGGACTATAGTTACAGCAATCTGCAGATATGGCACACTTTGGCACAGGAACTAAGGTTATGCTCATCCACAAAGATACTGCATTAACAAATAAATCTGTCGAATCAACTAATCTTGGGAGACAACACACTAGAAACTTTTTTTTATAAAACAAAGGGAAGAAATAATCAAGATTTACTTCATCCCAACTATCAAGATTATCCAGAATTTTCTTAGCATCCAAAGAGCGACATGCAAATTTTGTAAGAATCGAATCAGGATAACAAGTATCTAGGAGAAGGACATCCTCAGCTGAATGCTTAATTTCAAAAGCAGTTCAGCATTTTTCCTAGGGACAGTAACCAATATGCCATCATCTGTCTGTAGTGGTGATATGGAGGACAAGCCTGACCCAAATATCGATGATGCCAAATTGGTCCACCACAGTTGAGGCTGAGTGATTCCTTCAAGTTTCTTTTCTAAGGAATTATTGCAGTTTCTCTAGACTGTATGGCAAGTTCTATTTACAGCACGGCGAGACTCAACAAAAATGGTGTAATTTTCATTTGAACGATTTCGTTTCAAAGTCTTAAATTTGGTATGTTTATCATGGTAAGCTTATTTGTATGCATCATCAGAGCATGGCTGGTAATTTGTCCTTAATTTGATTATTTTTTAGGAAATTACTTTATTGAATTAGCCATTAGCATTTAATTTAACTTCTTGGAATTAAGATCTAATATAGCATCTGATATATGAGACTGTTTTTCCAATTGTGGCATTAGAAATTTGCAGATTGACAAATATACACATCTCAATGACGCAATGATCACATCTGTAAATATGAGATCTACTCTGTTACCAGAAATATAAGTGGTTGCCTCAATTAGCTTGGCAAAATCGGAGGATAACCAGAACTCAAGGGCAGAACGGCCATGTTGATCTGTGAAATTTGAATTTAGCCACTCACTTTGCTTTGCATTACATTTTCCATAAATAATAAATGAAGCTTTTGAATCTCGTGACTGAGCCATAGAAATCCTTTACAACAGACAGTCACACATGGAATCGTCGATTTGATTGGGGTAAACAACAAATACATAATACTTGTAAAACTTACTGAAATTTTTATAAGAAAGAACTTCGTGGTCACTATATTCCAAGTTTTTCTGACGATAACTATTTCCTCCTGGCCTAGTGTATATAGCCATACCTTGTGCATTTGGGATGTTACGACGATAAATGAATTCAGTTACATCAAGCCCTGGGATTAAAAACTCCTCCTTTTACTTGTTACTACATAGAAGTGTCTCGTCTCAGATAAAAAAAAATCAAATTGTAGTTATGGGCTCAACTTTTGAGCTCAAGAAAATTTGACCTTAAGCCCCAAATATCTGAGAAAAGTACTTTGTAATTATTCTTACTGCAAAGAGTAACACGGCCAGGGATCAGCTCAGTGTGTCCAGAAAGATATAGAATTAACAGCATAAAATCTGAAGCAATACTAATAAATGGATTCGTAGAATAATAAACAATAATAATACCATCAAAACAACAGTATTTACATTATTTACAATTCTGTCGAATATATAAATAAACCAGACTATATGACAATGAAAAAAGGGCCGGAAGTAACAGGTCGAGAAGGTGGGGCCAGCACACCTTGTGAGGCAAATAAAAAAAAACAATTAGGATAGATTTAGAAATTATAAAAAAAAACTCAGCATGGAAATATTAGGTGCAGATGAAGGCACTTTTCCTGTTAATCCACTAAGCAACTTTTGCTTTTTAATTAGCCTGTCCTACAAACTTTTCGAAAAAAAAACAGGAAAGTGAAAAAAGAATATAAATGCTTGATTGTATCCTCATGCAAGGGAACTCAAACCCATGACCATGGAAGGCCACGGTATAAGGTCTATGGCAGGGGTGTCAAACTCATGGCCCGTGGGCCAAATGCAGCCCAAGGGATGGTCTTGAGTGGCCCGCGAGGTGCCAAGAGATTTTTCAACTCGAGCTACTATAACTGTTAGAAGTGAGTAAAATTTAATTAAAGTTACTAAACTGTTAAAACGAGACATAATAATTTTTACCTGTCATTCATATGACAATAATTTATTAATTTACTTCACATCATAATTGCTAGCAATAAGGCTCTTTGAGTTTGACACCCCTGGTCTATGGGCTATGGCACAGTCCAGGCGTAGAGAACAAGACTTGTGTTCAGAGTAGAGTAACCTTCTCTTAGCATGGTTGCCTACCGAGGCTAAATGGTCCCTTCTACCCACTGGTTTGATTACGGAGTATCCCTCTTCAAAACGTGTTGCCTGCCAGGGTTAAAGACTCTCTTTGACCATAACTCGTAGACAATAAAATGAATGAACGAATTTACACTTAGAGAAGTTTTAAAAATTCCCCCGTAAAATGCATACAATTACAAGGATAGAGAAAACA
>NC_061110.1:84308285-84312708 GCF_015104395.2 Macrobrachium nipponense | reverse complement strand
GGATAGAGAAAACAGGAAAGAATGTTGTGAAAGTTATCAACGTAGACTAAAATAAGATTAAAATACGATACAAACACAAACATGTTTATTGAAGGTTAGAAGTTTTTCGTCATAGCCGTCGTCATCTTGAAAACAAATCTTATATCCATTTGAGCTTTAGGATACCTCTGAAACATGGCAAGTGGTTTCCTTTAATATTAAATTCTTGTTCATCACCTAAAGAAAGCTACCTTCATTATTTGCTATAGCATTGAAGCTAAATATAAGCTTTTAGGAAGCTTGACCTCCATAACGGTTAGTTGAAAGATTTCTGATCCTAGTCTCCTACGGATTCTGTAACATATTTTCCTCAATGTCGCGACCACAAACGGTGAAACTCGCTTCACTGTCGAGTATAAAAGATTGCAGGAAGGTTTTTGCAGCACACACTCGCCCAGCAGTGGCCAAAGACATCAGCAAGCAACAATGAAGTTTCTGGTTCGTATAACTTATCAGCTTGATAACCCAAATTAATGAACCAACATAACGTAAATTACTATACAGGTTTTCCTCCACGATCCTTGTTGGTATCTTGTAATCTTTTTCTCTCTCTTGCTCTCTATCTAAATTTAATAATGTCTATTATCTAAACGCGGTGCAAGTCTGTCAATATCATATACGCACATACACATACATACACAAACATATACATTTATATATCGCTTGGTCTTTGCTATATTAAAAAATATGCTTTACTTTATGTGGGGGAGTGGGGGGCAATTATGATGATTTTTCATTATATTCCTAACGTTTCCTACTCTGCAATATCAAAAGTTTTCTACTTTGCATAAAAGATAATAATGCAATTATTAATAAGCAATTAAGCACTCACTCCACTTCTTAAACCATTACTCGTTTTGAAGGGTAAAAATCGATCAGCCAATTTAGTTCAACATCGACAGTAATCTGATTTCTTTTAAGAAAAAAAAATATTCTCAAATACAGCTTAACTAAAAAATAATAGACTTCCACGAGGGACATTTTTTGTAACGTAAAAGTTTTGGTCGTTTGACCGATTTACTATCTTTCCCACTACAAGATAATGAGCAACAGTAATAATACCAAATAAATTTAAACATATTGCCGGTGACTATAAAGAGAGCTACATTACATGGCCAAACTTAGTGTTGACTTTATCTCTAGTTTCTTTTTCAATGAGCTCTTTTGAACCTGTTCTTAAAAGTAAAACTATAAAATATCTATTTCAATCTCCCTAATACTATTGTTTACCAACATTATTCTAGCAAAAGTTTAGTCTACGACCAATTAATATTTTATGGAGATTCTAACCTTATCAAAGATGTTCTCAGTGTTTTTATAAGCCTCCTTAAAAAATATAGGTTCTTCTTTAGGTAATCCAATATTGAATATTACTTATTATTTTTCCAGGTGCTTGCACTCTTAGTGGCATTTGCTTGCGCTTCTGAGATAGAGAAGCGAGAGGCGGAGCCAAGTTATAGAGGATATGGCCACGTAAGCTACCATCATCGTCCTTCCTATGGATATGGTTATTCTAATCACTATCATAAGCGATCTGCTGATCCTGAGCCAGAAGCTGATCATTCCTATGGCTCATCTTATGGGTATCGCCCAGTCGCCTTTTAGTCAAAACCTATTTTTTTTTTTTTTTTTTTGGCTCTCACCGCTATTCACTAAGAGGTCGCCTATCCTGAGCCAGAAGCTGATCATTCCTTTATGGCTCTTCTTTTATGGGGGTATCGCCCAGTCGCTATGGGCTACTCTCACCGATATCACAAGAGGTCTGCTGATCCTGAGCAGAAGCTGATCATTCCTATGGCTCTTCTTATGGGCATCGCCCATTCGCCTATGGCTACTCTCACCCTATACAAAGAGGTCTGCTGATCCTGAGCCAGAAAGCTGGACATTCCTATGGCTCTTCTTATGGGTATCGCCCAAGTCGCCTTATGGCTACTCTCCAACCGCTTATTCACAAGAGGTTCTTGCTGATTTCCTTGAAGCCGAACTGGTCATTTCCTATGGCTCTTCTTATGGTATCGCCCAGCGCCTATGGCTACTCTCACCGATATCAAACAGGTAGGTCTTGGGCCCCTGATCTTGAGCCAGGAAGCTGATCCTTCCTATGGGCTCTTCTTATGGGGTATCGCCCATCGCCTATGGCTACTCTCACCGGCTATCACAAGGGTTGCTGACCTGAGCCAGAAGTGGTCATTCCTATGGCTCTTCTTATGGGTATCGCCCAGTCGCCTATGGTACTACCCTCACCGCTATCACAAGAGGTCTGCTGATCCTGCAGCCAGAAGCTTGATCATTCCTATGGTCCTTCGTTATGGGTATCGGCCCCAGTCGCCTATGGCTACTCTCACCGCATATCACAAGAGGCAGTCTGCTGATCCTGAGCCAGAAGCTGGTTCATTCCTATGGTGTCTTCTTATACGGGATGTTCGCCCAGTCGCCTATGGACTACTTCTCACCGATATCACAAGAGGTTTCCTGCTGATCCTGAATGGCCAGAAGCTGATCATTCCATATGGCTCTTCTTATGGGGTTTATCGCCCAGTACCCTATGGCTTTACTCTCACCGCTATTCACAAGAGATCTGCTGATCCTGAGGCCAGAAGACTGCATCATTTCCTATGGCTCTTCTATGGATCTCAGGGATCATCACCCAGACGCCTATGGCTACTCTCACCGCTATCACAAGAGGTCTGCTGATTCTGAGCCAGAAGCTGATCATTCCTATGGCTCCTCTTATGGGTATCGGCCAGTCGCCTATGGCTACTCTCACCGCTATCACAAGAGGTCTGCTGATCCTGAGCCAGAAGCTGATCATTCCTATGGCTCTACTTATGGGTATCGGCCAGTCGCCTACGGCTACCCTCACTACTATCACAAGAGATCTGCTGATCCTGAGCCAGAAGCTGACCATTCCTATGGCTCTTCTTATGGGTATCGCCCAGTCACCTATGGCTACTCTCACCGCTATCACAAGAGATCTGCTGATCCTGAACCAGAAGCTGAACCCTCTCATAGATATGGTCACTCGTATGGTTACCCCAGCTACCGCCCAGTAATTTACGGATAAGGACGTCATCAGCGTAACAGTTATATCCTATGACTAATAGCCAAAGAGGAGGACATAGATGTCTATAGCTAGCAATAGTTTTTATTTGTTGTTAGTCCTTGATTGTTTTATAACTTCGTCAAATGATAAAGTATTAATTATAAGTGAATCATTTTTACTGCAGTGCTCCTCTTCACCTTTCTTGTCGGAATTTATTGCTATACAAGATTTAGATGTTTTACATCAGGAAATTATATTTCTTTTACAGGCAATGTACAGAAGGTTTTAAGCAAGTTCTAGGTACATTATAAACCTTACTAAAGGTTATCAAAGGTTAATAAAAACCGCAATCACGGCAGAAGTGGCTGAACAAAATAAATAGATGAATTTGCTCTTAAAATTTCTCTTAAAATGCATAAAGTTACAAGGCCAGAGAAAACAAGGGAAAATTCCGTGAAAGTTACTAATGTAAACTATAAAAAAAATGAATATGACCTATTCCCTTTCAAAAAAGATTTTTTTTCTCACTTTGTTATAAATCGATATACTACTATTATTCGTATCATCGGGTAAAATGAATAATCTATTTCATGTCAAATCGACAGTGGTCTGATAAATTTTCTTTTAAGGAAATAAAAAAGCCTGAAATGTAGCTTGACTAAAGTGGAATATACGTTCTTTCACACAATATACTATTTTGTGAAATAACATTTTTTTGGTTACTTGAGTATGTACCGAGGTAGCAACTTTCTCACTACCTATGATGAGATATAGTATTGATACAAGACAAATTCACACATTTCCCCGATAACTTTAAAGTTACGTACAACGCATAACCAAAACTCAGTGTTGGTACTGTTATCTCTAGTTTGTTTTAATGTGCTCGCTTGTATATCTTCTTAAAAAGCAACATTTTCCATATTATTTAATTAAACATCCATAATGATACTATCTACCAAGATTATTTTTGCAGAAGTTCAGTCTAAGACCGAGCGATATTTTATGGAGATTCTAACCTTATCAAAGATGTTCTCGGTGTTTTTAAAATCCTCTTCAAATAACTAAGTTATCCTTTATGGAATCCAATATCAAATATTACTTATTATTTTTTTAGGTGCTTGCACTCTTAGTGGCTTTTGCTTGTGCTTTTATAATAAAGAAGTGAGAAGCGGAGCCAAGTTATGGAGGATATGGCCACGTAAGCTAGCATTATCGTCCTTCCTATACATATAGCTAATCTCACCGATATCACAAGCGGTCAGCTGAGCCTGAACCTGAGGCTGAGCCTTCCTATGTCTATGGCTCTTCTTGTGGATATCGCCCAGTCTGCTATGGCTACTC
>NC_061110.1:84285785-84303285 GCF_015104395.2 Macrobrachium nipponense | reverse complement strand
ATGTAGTCTTCATTAAAGAAATCAAATTTTACATGGTAGAATTCTTTAAGAGGAAGAAGTAACACTGGTGCATATGAGGAATAGGAGGTATCTTTGTTGGAAAGACCAAAAAATTGTGAAAAAAAAATTGCAAAAAAACCTCAGAAATACGTAAATCATAATATATGCAAATGGAAAGATGCATCGTTCTTGATTGTCGCCAATAATAATCCCCCAAAAAATAACAACACGAAAAATAAGCTAGGGCTTTTGAATGGATAAATACTAACCATAGACTAGTTTATCTATATTTTAACCTACGACAAGCCATTAATATAATTGTTACCGTAATATATGTGTATATATATATATATATATATATATATATATATATATATATATATATATATATATATATATAAAATTGTGTGTGTGCGTGTGTGTATATGTATGTATGTGTACTGTCTGTCCCTTTTATGCATGTATTACTGTGGTGACTGAAAAAGCATTTTCAATATATTCCTATGATCGGGTATATAAAAAGAGGTATGATATACAATCTTTAACGAAGTATTACTGTACTGACAGTCCCTTTTATGCCGGTATTACAATGTTGACTGTCTTTCTTATCCAGAAATTACTGTGGTGGCTGTCCTTTTCACCCAGGTATTACTGTGCTGTCTGTCCCCTTTAGCAAGCCATTACTATTCTGTTTGTCCCTTTTATCCAGGTAGTACTGTGGTGACTATCCATGTATTACTATACCGTCTATCCCCTTTAACCAGGTATTACTGTTACCTATCCCTTTTAACTAGGTATTACTGTGTTATCTGTCCCTTTTAACCAGGTATTACTGTGGTGACTGTCCCTTTTATCAGGTTATTACTGTGTTCTGTCCTGTTTATCCAGGTATTACTGGGGAATGATACTCCCGTAGAGTGTTTTTTTTCGCCACTAAAGTTACATGGGGTAGGGGAACGAGTTTGAAACCTACCCTATTACCTAAATTGGGTCAAATAAAGGCCATGTACCAAATTTTGTCTAGATTGGTCAAGCGATTCGGTTTTCTTTTTACATATAAACTAACCTACAAACATGCAAGATATTATTATATATTATAAATAAATGATAATGAAAAGCCAATGGAGCCGACTTGCACAGGTCGTTCACACAACCCTAAAGAGAAGAGTTGGAGATAATGTTTTCTGGGCTACTTTGGTCACCTGAGGATTAGAAAGACCGAGACCTGCTCAGATGAGTGCTATAAACCGGAGGGAGGGAGTTGACCCGAGATTTCCGGAAGAAGAGATACTTCGTGAAAGAGATGAGCAGTGGATTCCATAACTCTTTGCATCACGCTCCGTTGGAGAAGATGATGACTGTGTTGTGATATTCTGGTGCTGCTGTTCCTTGCTGATGTTGCTATTGCTGCAGTGGCAGTTATTGCTGTTGTTATTGTCACTTCGGTTTTTGTGTTGATCGTCGCTATTATAAACAAAATAAAACAATTATATCAGCCTATACATCATCGTTCTTTAATTTGATTGAAATCTTACTATTTTCTCAATATTTACCATCAGTATTTACGATGTATTATATAAAACGACTTCATTTTTCCACTGTTATAGCTCTTACATGGTAAGATTCATTAACCAGATTTGAAAATTATTCGTACAGGACGATAACTGGAAAATGTTTAACGAAATTTAAAAGTCTTTTCTTCATGGCCGTCAATCATCTTGGGAAACCTCTTAAACATAGGAAGTGGTTTTCTCATAACAACCAAATTTTGCTTCGAGGAAGCTTAAACAGCCTGAAGATTCAGCTGAAAGATGTTTGATCTCAGCCTCCTACGGATTCTGTAACATATTTCCTTCAATGCCGCGACCACAAATGAGAAACTTTCTTGGCGGTCGAGTATAAAAGATCGCACGAAGGTCTTTCCAGCACACACTCGCCCAGAAGTGGCCAAAGACAACATCAGCAAGCAGCAATGCAGTTTTTGGTTGGTATATTTTATCTGTATTTTTTTATTATTTTCTTGATTGTTGCGTCAAACACGTAAATTACTATCCATTAGTTCTCCCTTAATTTGTCGACTGGAATACATTTCCCGGTTACTATCAAATCAATAATACTATAGCTTTCTTACCTGATATCTGATATTTTACCTTCCTGTGCCCTCTTTCTCCCTTTATTCCCCATGTATTGTACTTAGAAACTATTAAGTTTAAATTTCCGGTTTACTCGTCATTCCCTTTAATCGTAAATGCGAAGATTCATCACTATCTTCTTGGCAGTTCCGTCTCTCCAAAATAAAGAACTTTTCTGCTGCTAAGAGACGATACATAATTATGAAATTACTTATGAACATCTACGCATTCTTAACCATTCCTTGACTATTGCTCGCATTTTCTAGCAAAAGTCAAGTAATTTCAAATAGGTGAACAATGACGAAGTTTGACTTCTTTTCTGCAGTGAATCCAACGTTTGGGTACATAAATACATCCTGTGAAAAAAAAATTGTAGCTGATTAAAATCGAATTTATTTTATCGACGAAAATCTGCTATACACAAACTTTGATCTGCTTGGATAAGGGTCCAGCTATCTACCTTTCCCATATAATAAAGACGTATAGTACAGATACCAAACCAAGTTGCACATATCCAAAATGACATCATTGTTACCAAGTAGAATTTGCGTTAATACCTAATATCATTTTCTTCATTACAATGATATTATTAGTGTTGTTGGCTAGAGTTTCTATTTAAAGAGTTTTTAAAATGTTTTTTTAAAAGATAATACTCAATATTACTTGATTAAAACTTCATCATGATATTTTTTACCAAGAAGTGCGTGCTAAGACGAAGAGGTATTCTGGGGAGATTCTGACCTTCTTAATGATCTTCTATGATTTGTTATAATATGTCTCTTTCGATAAATTGAAGTTGTTCTGTTACGAATTCAATATAAAATATTGCATTATTTTTCAGGTGCTTGCACTCTTAGTGGCATTTGCTTGCGCTTCTGAAATAGAGAAGCGAGAGGCGGAGCCAAGTTATGGAGGATATGGCCACTTAAGCTACCATCACCGTCCTTCCTATGGGCATGGCTACTCTCATCACTACCATAAGCGGTCTGTTGATCCTGAACCTGGCCACTTCTATGGGTATCACCCAGTCAGCTATGGCTACTCTCATCACTACCATAAGCGATCTGCTGATCCTGAGCCAAAAGCTGAACCTTCCTATGGCAGAGGTCACTATTATGCATATCACCCAGCGACCCATACCTATTCCCATCACTATTATTAGAGGTCTGCTGATCCTGAACCAGAAATGAGCCTTCCTATGGCTAAGGTCGTTCCTGCTATCCAGTAACATTATGGTTATGGATATCATTATCACAGAAGGTCTACTGACCCACAGCTAGCAGCAGAAGCTCTCCCAGTTGTGGACACAGACATAGCTACACTTATTCTCATTCAATCTACCATCACCCATCCAATCATTAACTGAAGATACATTTGCCTATGGCTGGCAATAAATTTTCTTGTCATTGGTTCACGTGTGTTCAAAACTTCAACGAAATAAACAAAACTTCAACGAAATAAAAAAAATATGAATATTATATAAATTATTTTTATTACGATGGTTCTCTCCATGTTTGATATCAGAATGAATTCTTAGAAAAATATAAATATTTTGCATCAAGAAAATTACATTGATCATTTGGTGAAAAATTGCTTAATCATGCTGTCGCTATATGTAAATGAAATGCTGTACACAGACAATACAATAGAAACATGTGACTTGCCACTAAAAGACGCAATAAGTTGAATATATGATTCTTTAACTCATTGCCAAACACAGAACTATCCTTTGCCACCCCTTCAAATGAACTTACTTTATACCTTTGCCGCAAGTCATCATTAATAGTTTGCAAAATAAACTTAACTGATGACAACTTTCTCCCAGAGCTTGAGTTGAGAGTGAGCACCCGGAGAGTACACGGCAGAACATTATTCAAAACAGGGAAGAAGAGCTTAGTTAAAACACTTAGATATAACAACTTCATCCTGAAACATTCGGAAGCATTTCCACAAGATACCAACATTTTTTGAGAAGCAAAGGAGGTAATAGTATGTATAAGCTTTTCAAAGGGCAATTTGTTAACAAAAATTACACTTAAATGAGATTTAAACAGTATCATTTAAATCTGAACCAGGATGCAAAGGAAAAAACATTGTGGACTACCTATCAAATTTTGAGTTCTAGAAGGGTTGAGCTTCATGCCCTAAAGCTAACTCCATCCATGAATGTGCTCCAGAGCTCTATTCAAAGATTCTGCAATCACAGACCTAAGATGTTGAGAAGGAACAACAGCTAGAAGATTATGCAATCAGTTTGTTCTTCAAACCTTACCACGTGTCACTAGTGTAGATAATAAATAGCAAAGGTCCAAAGAGCATTTACCTTAAGGAACACCTGAAATGACATTAGTTAAACAACTGTACTGGCCATTAATATCTTGTGGGTTCTGTCTACTAAAAATTTATTTAGAGTACTCAGGTTCCATCAATTCCCATTAATCTCAGCACATAGGGAAGTGCTTCCTGATTCACAAGGTCAATGACTGCACTCAAGATGGTAAATATTGGCAAGAGTGCATCCCTTGTACCATTAACTTTATGAAACCCAAACTGTAATGTTGATAGCATATGATTATCTTTAACAAACCTACCAAGATGCTTTGAGAGCAGCTTCTGAAAAACCTTAGATGAAACAGAGCTAATTGAAATCGGCCTATAAGGCAGCAGGTATTCAAAATTCTTCAGCAATTTAACTTTTTGTAATTGACCCTTACTGTCTGTCACACCCTTTAATAAACACCCTTTAATTAACAACCTTTGATTAACGTGGTCTGGCTTAGATACGTGGAAAATATCTTTGCATTCTGGTAGATAGCTCTTTTCATGATGGGACAATACGTGGGGAGATTACAACGAAACCTTTTAGTAATCGGTTACGCCAAACATTGATTTGAAAACTGAATAGGAAAAAAGAAACCTCTTCATATAATATAGGAGGTCTACTTTCGGTGTCTGCATCACTTACAAGGTCTTTGTAATGGCAATAGTTGGCAGGTTGGCTGCATCTTGTTTCTTAAAAGACATAGGATGTGTTCACATGGGTATATGGAAAAGGATTTCGAAACAATTCCCTCAACATATGATTCAATTGGCTCTACTCAACATATATTACCAGAGAAGGCTATCAGTAATGTGAACAAAATATTCCATAGAGGCCCCACCAACAACCGAGAATTATACTTTAAAGATAAAATAAAGCTACATAAAGTTGAGGACATCAAAGACTAACTAAACCTTTACAAATATGACATTCCATTTATTTGTCATAATCCTACATCCATCAGTACTTCACTCATTGGTGTACACTTAATTAATTAATAAACAGATGCTGGTGTTTACAAAATGTCAAACAGTAACTGAATCATAAAGGAACAAAAAATGAAAACTTGCAAAAAGAGAGAGAGAGAGAGAGAGAGAGAGATAGAGAGAGAGAGAGAGAGGACGATTCTTACCATTTTAGCAAAATATGCGGTTAACCAAAGCGTAAGTGGGACAAGAGCAAATCAGTGCATTTGCTTTCAAACAAATGCTTCACATTAAAATAAGAATCTTATGTAATAATCTACTGTCAACTGAGTTTAGATTACTCTTTGCATCACATTACTTTTGTTGACTTGGTTTTCTGTCTCTAGTATTTCAAATACTTGACTTTTCATTATTCGTATAAAATTATCTTTCTCAAAAAACAACTCTTTTTTTAACTTGTTGGTTAAGGTTATATATTCTTTATAAGTTATAATATTTAATGATAGCTTTCACGTCCCCTTGTATTAGCCGACTCAAATCGAAAAGAGCCAAGGTATTTTAAAAATGAGCGTTTTACTACTGCCATAACCTTTCCATCTCGGGTAACATGACCAGCAGTTTAGGTAGTGTACGGTTTCAAGGGATATAAAGACTTGAAGGCCTTTGTGTTTAAATGTAACAATAGGAAAACAGCTAAAATGTCAGATACTTAATTCATGTATAGGTATGTATATATATATATATATATATATATATATATATATATATATATATATATATATACATACCTATACATGTATATATATATATATATATATATATATATATATATATATATATATATATATATATATATTATTCATATATTTATTGATTGATTCCCGGTTGACTACATCCATGTTTTATAAAGAAATCTTTAAGTAGTATTTGAAAATTAGATAAGAGAAGAAAGGAAGGCTATAACTGAGAATCTTTCTAAATCAGTTCATATTGCTATAGATGACACCCGTTATTCTTTCATATTTTCTCATAATATTGAAATCACATAAATACCCTACCTTTTATCATTTATGACACTTGAAATGAATTGTAATTATTCTAACAATTTAATTCAATGGTCAGTTACAAAAATTTACAGTTTTGAAAAATGTTAAATATCTACCTCTTAAGATTTCCCCGTTTCATAGTTACGTTGATAATCAGTTTGGAGAATGGCTTTTCCCAGTACTACCTTGTCTATTCTAGCAGTTGTCAACAGCCTTCGTCATATGCATCAGCTTATTACCGAGATGAGTTTATAGGTATTATTAATCTAATGTGTGTATTCATTAAGTTAGCTGCAAGGGAAACATCCGTAAGTGGAGAAATTCGTACTCATTGTCATTTGTGAGTCATATCTAAATCTATTCTAACGGCTTGATGATCAGCGAAAAGTGACGATAACTGAAAATCGGGCAATTTTCAGTACCTATCGCCGCCGATTCAAACAATTGTAACTTCTGCTGAGATGGGCCCATCAATGTCTTAATTCAAAGATAAAAAAAAAAAAAAATAGAATCCCAGTTCACATTGTGGAAGTCAGTAATAGTAAGTTCATAAAAAGAGAGTGCAACAAATTATACACTCGCATTTAGTAGTTGACTCAACTAAATACGAGTATATAAATCTAAATTCCACAGTAAATTAACGACATTAATGAACGCTAAAAATCTTCCACTTTTTATGGAAATACTGGATATGAAGGGAAGTTATCGGAAGCAGCTTTGATTGTTTGCAGTTTAAAGCGGATATTGATGAATCATGATTTTATGGCTTCCGCAGCATAATTATTGTCTTTAGTGACAAATGCAGGAACCACTGATGCACAAGAACTAAAGCACATTCTACCTCTCAAGAGGCCACAGTGAACACAAACAAGCAGCAATGAAGTTTCTGGTTTGCACAGATCATAGAATCTAGGTAGGTTTGTCTGTTAATATCACTTTTCTGCTAGTCTAACACAAACATCAAGAAACTTAGAATTTCAATTTTTTTATTTTGGTTCAAGTCATGTTATATATTGATGTTTCCTTTTTATAAGGTAACAACATGAATTTAACTGCATCTCATATCTCTCTACAATTTTTATGAAAATTGTTGTTTTCACTATGTTAATTATGTTGTAATCCACACTCCATTTCTGCGCCTGTCATTGCATTTGTGTAACAATTTTCCTAACAGAGGGAGTAAATCAGATGAAACTTGGTCTGGCCTCTTATCCTATGACAGATTAAGTGAGCTAAATATTGTGGTTTTCTGAAGCAGTTATTATTTTGACATTTGAACGTCATACTCCTCCCTTTTTTAAGACAGACGGAACTCGAAGTGAACCTGAAAAACGCCGTTTTAGGGAATTCTGTGATAATGTTCGCCTCCTTTGGTATAACTTTCCAGAATCAGCGAGCCTCAAATATTCCAAGGCATCTAGAGTGGTTTTGTCTTTGCGCAGCCACTAAGAGTTATAGAATAGAATGAATATACTGTAATGTAATAGAATCCTTTTTTGGTTGTATTTTAATATTCCTTATTGTATTCTAATATTCCTTATCAATCACTGTAATTCCAATACTGTCTTCAAAGCAAGATCTCTCCTTTGCACAAATTACTCTTCTTTCTCTCTCACCTTCGTTCTCTCTCTCTCTCTCTCTCTCTCGTAGTAGCCATCTTGCTTGGTGAGACGTACCCGCGTGAAGTCACAATAATCAACAGATATCACAAGTTTAACATACGACTAGAATTTGAGAAATATCTAGAAGTGTACGTGAACTATCGGTGATAAGATTAGTGTGAAAATAGTAGGATAAAGCGTCTTCTAAGTTAGTTTATCAAGTGTAATACTATAAATCAGAACAAGATGGCAGTAAGTTCCAACTGCGGGAAGAGGTGGCGTAATTTGGCGTGTTTAGCAGATTCGCAATACGATGAGGTAGCAGGAAGGGAACTGGCATTTCTCATCTATGAAATCAGCAACAGTCCTAACCAAAAAGATACAAAAGCATTCATAGATATATTAGAAGGATATAATCCTTCAAACTGGAACAAATCTAATGAAAACATCTTGAAAATAATTGAAGAAGTTCCAAATAAAATCCAAGTGGTCAAGAGACTCATAAAGAAAATATACATAAACCAACATATTCCGACAAAGAAAATGAATAAGGTGAATCTTGTGAATATCCTAATTGATGCATTAGGAAAAAGAATGCCAAAAGCATGCAAACTGTGTAAGGTTTGGTATAGCATAGTCAATCCACAAAACCTAATCAGAAAATGTGCTGCATGCAACATTCCGACCCATCCACAGTGTGCTGAGGTAATACAAGATTTGAGAAAAGATACAAGAATTTTTTGTTCAACATGTCTATCATGGATAGACAATGTTATTAAATCAAGATTGAATGTACAAATAGTTGAAGATGAAGAAGAAGAGGAAGAGGAAGAAGAAGAAGAAAAAGAAGAAGAGGAAAACGGAAGAGAAGTAAACAAAAATGAAATGACAGAAAAAAAAAAATAAGGAAAACAAAGAAACAGATAAAAGTATGGATGCAGAGATACTCATTGATACTACATATGAGGCAATAAAGCAGCATACCTACGAAGAAATAAATTACGATATGACAACAGAAAAGCAAATCCCGAAGAGGCTCTACCCAGATCTATACAATGACGGGAAAGAGGAAAAAAATAGACAAGAAAGACAAAATCTGCAACCTTTTGAAAAGAGGGAATTGCAGATTTGGAGAAAGATGTTACTACAAACATCCTAAGATATGTCAAAACTATGAAATATATGGTAAATGTGCATACTTAGATGGATATGGGGGGATGATTGCAGAGATCTGCATCCAAAAATATGTAAAAAACCTAAAAGAAGGAAAAGGATGTAAGTTCGACAAAAAATGCAAATATATGCACCCTGTAGCCATGAATCATAATCAAATAAATAACCAACCAAGTAATAAAATCCAAAATAAGAAAGAAACAAATAAAGAGAGAAATCAAGAATATCAGGTAAAAGAGAAAAGCAAACCACCAATGAGATATGCAGAGGTGTCAGCAAAAAATTACAAAGCATCAGCTCCGAAATTCTACTCAAGAGATAATAACTGCATTTATTATGCAAGAGGATATTGCAGAAACGGAGAAAATTAAAATTGCAGATTCAGACACAAAATTAATAATTATGATGAAGGAAGCATAAATATTAGGAAAAGTTGGATTTTTTTAATGTCAGAATTTCTGGAAATGAAAAAAAGAACAACATACCAGAACAGGAAAGAGACATGGGAAAATCCTTATTACTACCAGTATTAAATGAAGGAGAAAACACGCAAACCATCATAGTGATGAATGCGCAGGGTTTAGTTACGAGTAACTCAAAAAGAAAAATAGAGTACTTAGAAGAACTAACCCAAAATGAAAAAGAAAAAGAAAAATAGATATAATGAATATAAAGTGAAACTGGTATTCCCAAGAAACTGGGAATGATGATCAAATAAAAGGGTTCCAAACTTATAGATCAGATAGAAAAAATAGGAATCAAGGGGGAACCGCAATATATGGGAAAGACAAAAAACAAGGAAAAATATATGAGAAATATAGTAACTCAGAATGTGAACTAATAGCGGTAGAATTTGAATCTGAAAAATTGATGAACATAGTAATATATAGACCTCCTAATACTAAAGAGTTTGACTTAATAATTGGAAAAATTGGATGATATATGTAGAAATCACAAGGACTGGACTATTCTCCTATCTGGTGACTTCAACTTTCCTTTCGTAGAATGGAAAGAACGAATAGGAGATTGTGGTTGTACTTATACATATAAAAAAGAGAGTAATAGTAGTGCAGAAGATAAGAGGCAATTTGAAAAGCTATTAGATATGCTACTAGAATACAACATTCAACAAATAAATCACCTGCCAACAAGAAAGGAAAATACTTTAGACCTAGTATTTGTGAACGAGATGAATTATGTTAAAGAAATAATAGTTTATAATGCGAGTATTTCAGACCATAATGTCATAGAATTAACAGTTCATTCCAAAGCAAGTGAAAATAGAGATAAGCAAGAAATGAAAAAGTGGGAAGGATATGGAAAATACAACTTCTACAGTAAAAAATATAAAATGGTCAGAAATTAATGAAGAATTAAACAAAGATTGGGATAACATTTTCTACAGTAAAAATATTAAAATGTGTCAGAAAATTAATGAGAATTAAAAAAAGATTGGGATAACATTTTCGAATAAGGTTGATGACCATAAGGGTAAATACGGAGATATTATATAAAATATTGGAGAAAAATAGTGGAAAAATATATACCGAAGAAGAAAAGTAAACATCATTCATGCATACCAAGAGACAGAAGGATCTTGTTCCAGAAAATCAGAAAGTGGAAAAAAGGTCTTGCAAAAGAAAAAAATGCATGGAAAGTTATAGAACTAAAAAGTAAGATAGAAAATGCAGAACAAAAGATTATACAATCAAAAGAAAATGAAAAACGGGACTTGGAAGAAAAAAACCCTATTAAATATTCAACGCAAAACCCCAAACTATTATACTCATATGCGAAGAAGATGAATAAAAGAAGAATAGAAATAGGCCCTCTGAGAATTGAAGGGAGATTAACGAATGAAAAAAAGGAAGAATTGCAACATTCTGGCAGAACGATATAAGAGAGAATTCACCCCTAGAATAGATAATGAAGATAATGATATAGAAGTAAGGGATGAAAATAGTGAATATTTAGCTGACATAGATATTAATGAAGCTGATATTGTGCAGGCTATTAATGAAATTAAAAATGGAGCTGCTGCAGGGCCTGATGGAATTCCTGCTATTTTGTTAAAGAAAGTAGTTCATTCTATCGCAAAGCCACTTGCAATATTATTAAGACAAAGTGTAGATACAGGCAAGATATATGAAGAGCACAAATTAGCATATATTACCCCTACTTTCAAAAGTGGATCAAGACTAGAGGCAAGTAATTATAGGCCTGTGAGTCTAACATCACATATTATGAAAGTGTATGAAAGGGTAATGAAGAAAAATATTATGACTTTAATAAAAAATAATTTGTTTAATAAAGGACAACATGGTTTCGTACCCGGAAAAAGTACACAAACCCAACTGTTAGTCCACCGTGAGAACATATTCAAAAATATGAAAAGCGGAAATGAAACAGATGTGGTTTATTTAGACTTTGCAAAAGCTTTTGATAAAGTAGACCATAATATATTAGCGAAAAAAATTAGAAAACACAATATCGTGGATAAAGTAGGAAGATGGTTAAAAGAATTTTTACACAACAGAAAACAGATAGTTATTGCAAACGACGAGAAATCGGATGAAGCCAAGGTAATATCCGGTGTGCCGCAAGGTACGGTGTTAGCTGCAATACTGTTTGTTATTATGATGAAGACATAGACAATAATGTTAAGGATTCGGTAGTGAGTAGTTTCGCAGATGACACAAGAATAAGTAGAGAAATTACTTGTGATGAAGATAGGAATGCTCTACAAAGAGACCTTAACAAAGTATATGATTGGGCAGAGGTAAATTAGGATGGTATTTAACTCTGATAAATTTGAATCAATAAATTATGGAGACAGAGAAGAAAGCTATATGCATATAAGGGACCTAATAATGAGACCATCACAAATAAGGAAGCAGTTAAAGACCTTGGTGTGATGATGAATAGGAACATGTTATGCAATGATCAAATAGCAACTCTGTGGCAAAATGTAAAGCAAAAATGGGAATGTTGTTACGGCACTTCAAACAAGAAAAGCTGAACACATGATTATGCTTTATAAAACATATGTTCGTAGTCCACTTGAATATTGCAATATGATATGGTACCCACACTATCAAAAGGATATTGCACAAATAGAGAGTGTACAAAGGTCCTTTACAGCTAGAATAGAAGAAGTTAAGGACCTAGACTACTGGGAAAGACTACAATTCTTAAAATTATATAGTCTAGAAAGGAGAAGAGAACGCTACATGATAATTCAGGCATGGAAACAGATAGAAGGAAATAGCAGAAAATATCATGGAACTAAAAATATCAGAAAGAGCAAGCAGAGGTAGATTAATAGTGCCCAAAACTATACCAGGAAAAATAAGGAAAGCACACAGGACATTAATCCACTACGCACCAGCATCGATAATGCAGCGTCTATTCAATGCGTTGCCAGCTCATCTGAGGAATATATCAGGAGTGAGCGTAGATGTGTTTAAGAATAAGCTCGACAAATATCTAAACTGCATCCAGACCATCCAAGATTGGAAGATGCAAAATATACCGGAAGATGTACTAGCAACTCTCTGGTAGACATTAGAGGTGCCTCACATGAGGGACCTGGGGCAACCCGAACAAGATGTAAGGTCTGTAAGGTAAGGTCTCTCTCTCTCTCTGTTTGTGTATGTCACCTGAAGACACTAGAAATGATTAAAAAGGAACGACATAATGTCAGTACTTTTCTGTATTTAAGGCATCTCGGGGGCACAAAGATACACACATACACATACACATACATGCATATATATATATATATATATATATATATATATATATATACATATATATATATATATATATATATATATATATATATATATATACATAAATGTATAACTTGACTCTAGATTACATATGATTGTTACATTAGGCCGAAGTACAAATTTGAACACAAAAGCGATAATTCACTCTCGTCCTGTTTACACGCTGGTTAACCACATTACTGTTGTATGCTTATGGGAGTGGAATATTCCCCAGTTTCACTGCGTTCGTCTGAATACTCTGTGTTCTCTTACTTGTTCATAGCAGTATTGTTCTAAATTGTTTGGTGATTTACGGCATAATTCATCAAAGTGTACGAGTATAGTCTCATCTGAAAGCCATGGGATTTACAAATATCTCCGGATAAATAAGCAAGATTATCAGATTACGAAATATGACTCTAGCAGAATATATTACTTCAATTCAATGACGTTTAAGGGCTGCAAAAAGCCTAAAATATTTCTACCAACGTTAAAGTGATTAATGACAGGCAATTTTAGCACTGTTATTTCTGGCGAAGATAATCATAATTTACTTAAAAGGGTGACATTTGTCATGCTCACGCCGTGCTCCTGCTGTCTTGAACCAAGGAGGAATATGACGTCTAAATTTTTACTACTTGAGAAGAATGAGTTTCTTGTACTTGCTTCCTCTTCCTCGGAGGCCAAAAAAAAAAAATTATATAAAGATCACTTAATTTGAAGAAAGTGAAATAAACATAAAGCAAGAAAAACTCAGTTGATTTACACGGTTTATTTTCATATTTTTCCTCAGATTATAAAAAGGATGAAAATAAATACCCGTTTTATTTTATAGACCTGTTAGATGTCAGTCTAGGCATTAAATTAATGGGAAATCTACAGTAATATATATATATATATATATATATACATATATATATATATATATATATATATATATATATATATATATATATATATATATATATATATATATATATATATAGATACACACACACACACACACACACACACACACACATATATATATATATATATATATATATATATATTATATATATATATATATATATATTGATTATATATGTAGGTATTATATATATATATATATATAATATATATATATATATTGATATTGATATATATATATATATATATATATATATATATATATATACTATATATTATATTTTTTTTTATATATATATATATTGATATATGTATAATATATTATATATATATATATCATATATATATATATATATATATATATATATATATATATATTGATATATATATATATATATATATATATAGATATATATATATATATAATATATATATGTACCTATATGGTATCTATATCCTGATATTATGGGATATATATATATAATATACTATATATATCATATATATATATAGTTGATATATATATATAATATATATAGATATATATATATATATCTATATACTATATATATATATATATATCTATATATTATTTATATATATATATATATATACTATATATATATATAATATATATATATATTTTATATATATGAATATATATATATATCTATCTATATATACCTATCTATATATATATACTACTATATATATCTATATATAGATATATATAGATATAATATATATATATATATGTACTATATATATATATCTCTATATATATCTATATATATAATCTAATTATAATATATATGTATATATATAATATATATATATATATATATATATATATATAAGAATATGTGTGAATACATATATATATATATATAAATACATATATATATATATATATATATATATATATATATATATATATATTTATATATATATATATATATATATATATATATATATATATATATATATATATATATATATATATATATGTGTGTGTGTGTGTGTGTGTGTGTATATATTCATATATGTATGTATATATATATATATATATATATATATATATATATATATATATATATATATAGAGAGAGAGAGAGAGAGAGAGAGAGAGAGAGAGAGAGAGAGAGAGAGAGAGAGAGAGAGTAAAGTTTCCGTGTGCGTGAAAAACCTAAATTATCATGTGTTATAAAACTGGAAAAAATTTACTTCCATCAGCTAATAAGCAAGAGATTCAGACTGCTAAAGCATAATCTTATCAGACGATCTAAATTCAATTCAACGACCCTAACGGCTGCACAAAGCATAAACTCTTACCAACATTGAAATGATTAATGACTTTGGCTATTTGAGGGTTGTTGATCTGGCGACTTTTACCACAAATGAGGTAATCTAGTTCCTAAAACCCGGATATTTGTCATTTTCACGCCGTGTTACTGCTGTCTTGAAGAGGGAAGGAGAATTATGACGCCAAAATATTTATTTATTTATTTATTTTTAAAGACCGGGTAATTTGGTTTACTTAATCTAGATCACAGGTACGGCACCTGTCTGAGCCTTATCTGGTTCTTCTTACGAGAAAACAATTTTTCGTATCAATGAATTTAATATCATTCTGGTGTAAAGATAATAAAACTTATCAAGGCCGATGGAACCTTTTAATTTTATGAAAGGTACTTACTTACACAAAAATTCCAATAAATGATAAAAAAGAGAAACGCTGTTTACTCACAAAGTTTTATTTCACCAAAGTGTTTTGATCTCGTGAGTCACCAGATTATAAGGGATAACAAAAGTTCGTTATAATTTAGATTAATCAGACGTTATTTTGTACATAAAAAAAAAAACCCGAAATCAGCATTTATGACAAATTAACAGTTATTTTTTAAGGAAATCATTGGTAAATTTCCTCCTTAACCGTGGTAATAGGGAGGGTGGTGGTAGGCTGGACGAGGATAGCCATCGTAACCATTTCCATAGGAATGCTCAGCATAAGGATAAGGAAAACGTTCAGGATCAGCAGACCTCTTTCCGTATTGGTGACCATGAGGAGGGTACACTGGGTAGTGTCTGGAAGGGTAGGAAGCCTCAGGCTCTGGCTGTGGATACACAGACCTCTTGTTGTGGGGATGCGTCCCATAAGTGTGACCGTAGCCATAGCCATAGGTGGGACGATAGGAGCCATAAACTGGCTCTGCATCTCGCTTCTCTATCTCGGCAGCGCTAAGAGCACAATTACCTAGGAATTTATAAACAAAATCTACAGTTAACACAGTGACTCTAAGACAGAATCTTTGCAGTTGTTGGTAGTTGCTGTATTGGTAAAATGATTGGCATTTCATCGATAAGGTAGCTTCAGTATCTGTTTTATTGTCCTTTGATAAAATGGTCAACAAAATAAGCATAGGGATATTCTTAGGAAGAATGTTTTTAGCATTAATGTTTGCTTGTATTTGGTAGAATAACTAAATGGTAGAATAATTAAAAACGTAAGTGATGTACTTTAATCCAGTCACCAAAACCATATTATTGTACATAACAAATAAAACCATTGTATGCATAGAAAACAATGCTGAATTGCAAACTCTAATCAGCGTGATAAAGATAACATTGTAAAGAGAGAGAGAGAGAGAGAGAGAGGAGAGAGAGAAAGAGAGAGAGAATGCTTTAGATTCGTTTGTGTTGTGAATATTTATCCCTTAGTAACTCTTTTAGATGTATTACTACAAATTACGAAGAACTATGTCGAAACCTGAAATCAAAATATGATATGCGATTAAACTCAGCATGACTTTCACAAAAACCTAATACTTTAGGCTGACGTTTTCAATAGGCAAAACTACTTAGATTCCATCGAATGTACAAACCAGAAACTTCATTGTTGCTTCTTTGTGTTCACCGTGAGCACTTCGGAGGCAGAATGTGTTGAAGTTCCACAACTTCAGCATTTTGCATCCGACTCCGGGAAAGTGTTTGTGGTTGGTGCGTTTGTCACTGGAGGCCATATCGTACGGAAGTCAAAACAAATGCGAATTATTTATATATACAGAAAATACATTCTACTAGAAATCGAGTTATCAAAACTTTCGATAGGGTCACCTTATCAATGAAGGTCTTTTACACTTGTCAATGTAGCTAATCGTTACTGAATTACAGTATTATTTTTTACACAGTATTCACTGATTTACAATAAATAGAAATTCCCACACCTGGTGATACTCTCACTGGTAATTACGTTATGATCATAGACATAAAGTACTTTTATCATATGGTGAAAGTTAACATATTATCTCTCAGTACAACAGGTGAGAAATCCTGTGGATATTGTGGATATTTGCTAGAAACTCCAAGATATTCGAAAAATGGTATTAAATAAAACTGATCTTTTTCATAAAAAAATATCTTTTTCATAAAAAAAAAAAATTTTCTCAGAAATGTATTTTTTATATTTTTTTGTTCTGTAACTGATCGTCACGGTCTAACACACCAGGTAATACGATCTCGCTTATATAAATGGAAGATAATTCTATAATGTTGGACAGTAAAAGCGGAGATTTCGGTGAATTTTTTAAACAGACTTAATACGTTAATTCCCTCCATTAATTTGA
>NC_061110.1:84270785-84283285 GCF_015104395.2 Macrobrachium nipponense | reverse complement strand
ACCAACATGAAAGTAATTAAAGACTTTGGGCAATGTGAGGGTTTATAGTATCCCAAAGTGCTCTGTTTTGTCACGTTCACTCGGTGCTCTCTCTGTCTTGAGCAATGAGGGAAGAATATGATGCCAAATAGATTACCGATGGATGTGAAAGACGCGGGTAGCTTGATTAATCTGTAGAAGGACACTACGCCTGTCTGAGTTTAATCTGATTTCTTGCTTTACAAGGAAAAAAAAGTTGATAAAGTTGTTGAATGCGTGTTTATTCTGCCGTCAAAACATTTAAAGATGATAAAAATGATACGAATAAAACCAGAGGAGTAGAGTAAATGTTTTACAAGAAAACGTAAAATACATTTTTCTTAAGACTCATAAATTTACATTTCTTTAGACTATGATAGGGATGGGAATAACTACTAAAATGTATTTAGCAGTTTTAATTCAGATCAAGTGTGTAGAGAAGACATTCGAAAATCAGAATCAGAAAGAAGTCATTGCTCCTTAACCATAGTAATAGGGAGGGTTTGTGGTAGACTGGATGAGGATAGCCATGGTAGTCGTCAGAAGGCTCAGCATGAGGGTAAGGATCGGCAGACCTCTTTCTATATTGGTGGCTCTGATGAGGGTAGACCGGGTAGTGCCCATAGTGATGGCCATGGGGAGGGTAGACGGGATAGTGTCCAGAGGGGTAGGAAGCCTCAGGCTAATTACCTTTCCTCAAGGGTAGTTATTCTTCTAAAGCGTCTTGAATGTGTCATCTGCCTTCCAAGAATTCCCTCTTTTGTGAATTATGAAAATAAAAAACAAGTACCAAATTTTGAACAACTCTGATATAGAATAGAGAGAGAGAGAGAGAGAGAGAGAAGAGAGAGAGAGAGAGAGAGAGATGAAATTATACCGTACATAATACGAAAGGTAAAATTTTCGTGCTTAAGGCGGAGAAATCTTTTAACTAATTATAGATACAACAGTTAATAAAGCTTACAAAACTGTAAAATTATGAATATAATAGCATTTAATAATTCAATTAAATAACGATTATTGGACGCAAAAGTCTAAACCACACACACCAACATGAAAGTAATTAAAAACTTGGGTAATTTGATGGACTATACTCATTGCATCCTAAAGTGGACGACTAATGGACGTAAAAGCCTTTATAAAGTACACACACAACATGAAAGTGATTAAAGTCTTTGAGCAATTGCAGGTTTATAGTATCCTAAAGTGCTCTGTTTTGTCATGTTCACTCGGTGCTCCCTCTGTCTTGAGCAATGAGGGAAGAATATGATGCCAAATAGATTACCGCTCGATGTGAACGACAAGGGTAGCTTGATTAATCTGTAGAAGGATACGACGCCTGTCTGTATTTAATCTGATTTCCTTGCTGTATGAGGAAAATAGTTAAAGTTGTTGAATGCGTGTTTATTCTGCCGTCAAAACATTTAAAGATGATAAAGATTATATGAAATCAGAGTGGAGTAAATGTTTTACAAGAAAACGTAATATACTCATATGTTTCTTAAGACTCATAGATTTAAATTTCTTTAGATTATGATAGGGATGGGAATAACAATCAAAATGTATTTAGCAATTTCAATTCAGATCATGTGAGTACAGAAGACACTAGAAGATCAGAATCAGAAGGAAGTCATTGCTCCTTAACCATAGTAATAGGGAGGGTAGTGGTAGACTGGATGAGGATAGCCATGGTAGTCGTCAGAAGGCTCAGCATGAGGGTAAGGATCGGCAGACCTCTTTCCATAGTGGTGGCTATGATGAGGGTAGATGGGGTAGTGCCCATAGTGATGGCCATGGGGAGGGTAGACGGGATAGTGTCCAGAGGGGTAGGAAGCCTCAGGCTCTGGTTCAGCAGACCTCTTGTAATGATGGTGCGCTCCATATGGGTGACCGTAGCCATATCCAAGGGAAGGACGATAATAGCCGTAGTCTGGCTCAGCATCTCGCTTCTCTATGTCAACAGCGTAAGTGGAGGCTGCCAGTAGTACATTAAGCAAGCAGTTTGCATAAAGTTTACAATTTGTTAACATTAGGCCAAATATGCCCGTTGTTCAAATTATGCAGCTCAATTTTGCCCGATGTGAATAAGACTGCCTAATCTAAACATATATTATGGTTTAGTGTAGAAATGGCAATTAATCCTGCAGACAACCCACGGGAGGTTACAAGAGAATGCAACATGGTTAATGTAAAGGCAGTTTAAAGAATTCCAATTTATTTGAATAAACACAAACATAATTAATGCAATATCAGTAAAAGAGAAATAAGTCAATAGATCTCAGGGTTCAGTTGAGTCGAATCAGAAATTTTTGCATGATCTGCCCGGGTGACGGCGTGAGTTGCATTTAAATTTTTTTCTTAGGCAGCTGCATCGTCCTGATGTACATTGAGTAGTACATTGACACTTTATATATCCTTGCCCACCAGTGGTTCTTCCTGTTGCTGTTCTAAGCGATAGGCAGATATCAGGATATCAGGAACCTCTTCAGACTTTATCAGGGGCTGTTTGATTGCACTTATAGATCAGCTGCTGTAAATTTTGGTCCAAGAATTACCTCCCGACAACCTACAGTGTATAATTCATCTTGTTCCCAGAGGACGACCACTAACAGATTTTTAAGATCTGTTGGATCATGATCGACATCCGGGACCCTCAGCGTAGCACACTGACCAAAGGATAATGGCTTAAGTGACAGACCCAAAGTTTCGAACAACATTCGAACAACACTCTAGTTACAGTGGTTCGTCATTCAATTCACATTAGGCAAAATACCCTCGCCTAATCTGAAAATCATGCCTAATGTTGACAATAGGCAAGTAATTTGCCTGTTGTTAACATTGGGCAAAACAAATTACCTAATATGGAGATTAGGCAATTTTTCTGCCTAATGTTCACATTAGGCAATTATCCACATTTTGCGTAACATATATATTGATAAAATGATTGGTGTTTCAATGATGCGTTAAGTTTATATATTTGAAAATAGTAAACAAAAAAAGAATAGGATGATTTTCAGTAATAATTCTAAGCTAATTACATTTGCAATGAGTAAATGCTAGAGTAATTTGACAGCTTATTTTCTGGTTACCACCAACAATCCAGTGTAGTGTACAATATATTATAAACAAATCACAATATGTGCAATGTATAATCAACATGACCAAAACAGCAAAGCTATTACAAATTTCGAGATTTTAGATAGATAGATAGAGAGAGAGAGAGAGAGAGAGAGAGAGAGAGCTTGAATTTATTTGACCGTAACTTCTTCTTACATATTCATCCAAAACTATGGAAATCTATTAAGACTAACAAAAAATGGTGAATTGAAGTTTTCCTATTATTTTTCACAGAATCATTAAAGAGGTAGGTTTTTGAAAGACTAAACCACTTAGGTTCTAAGAGATGTACAAACCAGAAACTTCATGGTTCCTCGTTTGTGTTTCCAGAAGCCACTTGGGAGATAGAGTGTACTGAATTGCTTTCGCTTCAGCATTTTATAGGAGACTCTGGGAAAGTGTCCGTGGTCAGTGCATTTGTCATTAGAGACAATAATCGTGTTACGGAAACCGAGAGGGATTATGATTCATAAATATCTTTTACTTGAAATTATGAGCAATCAAAGATTCTGAGAGGCTCACTGCAGGTCCCGTTTTTTGTTATTATTGAAGGTCTCGTACATTGATTATTAATGGTAATTGGTTTCAAGGGAATATTTACGAGTAACTTCTTAAAATGAGCATCTCTCTCGACAAGTACTATCCTTCTTGTGTTCCTGTAATAGCTTCCCTGCGATTCTTAAAGATCTTGATTCCATAAATGCTGGTACTTGATTAAGAAGTTTGCAATTGAAATTTCAGTATAACCGCCAAGTATTATCATTTTCTGCATGACTGTTTCTTAAGAAGCCTATTCTTGTTCTAATGCTTTGAATAACAAACATATGAGGCGATTTCAAGCACATTTCTATTAAAAGTAAAAGAATGGGAAAGGTCAGGAACATTTTATATTTAAATACACCGACGAGGACAATAATATTCAAAACCACTTGAAATTCCAATTTGATCCAAAAACCACACTATCAATACCGATTGTATTTGAGACACTATGTCTAAAACGGACAGGCCCATTTATCTAGGAACGTTAAATCCCCCTATATCAATATTCAATTGATTTCTGTAACATTTTGACATATGAACTTTTTTTCTGTTGTTATCTGTAAACATAAAGGCCTCCAGACCTTTGATTCTCTTAAAAAAAATCTAACAATGCTGACACTTGTGGTCTTTGTAACTGAACTTACGAGGTTATGCCAGAATTGAATGTCCATATTAAGAAGATTTCAGGTCCTTTTTGATATTGAAATTTTAAAAGCTTAACAAAGTTTTCCCTTGTGTGTATGTATGTATATATATATATGTATATATATATATATATATATATATATATATGTATATATATATATATACATATATATATATATATATATATATATATATATATATATATATATACATACACACAAGTGAAAACTTTGTTAAGCTTTTAAAATTTCAATATCAAAAAGAACCTAAAATTTTCTTAATATGGACATTCAATTCTGTCACGAAATCTATATATATATATATATATATATATATATATATATATATATATATATATATATATAATATATATTATATATGTATATATACACAGAAAGAGAGACAGAGAGAGAAATCTTTATGAGAAAAATATCTAAACTTAACGAGAAACGTAAGGTTTCACGTGTGCAAGGTGAGAAAAATTGTTACCTCGTCGCACGAAAATGGGACTAATAGAGTTGCGACGATTACTACGAAATATTAACAGAATTCTAAAAAAAAAAAAAGAATATTCTGTATGTTAATTTAATCTAGTGACGCCTGGTGGCTGGATAACGACGAAACCTTTGTTACCAACCTTAACAAATGGCTTGAAGGGGGACACGAAATCTATTATGAAAGATAATGAGTCATATAACGGGAGGATGACCCACGAAAAAAGAAAAAAAAATTCAATTCACGTCATTATCTATCCAAGGGGTTCTGCGAGGATAAAAATTCGAAAAAGGGAAATGAATTGTATCAATTCTCATTATAACAGCTGAATCGCACCTTCATGAAGAAAACTAATAGAAAGAAGGAAAAGATACAATTTTGAAGTAGCAGATCAGAAGGCAGGAACTCTGAGTTATCAAATACCGTGACGCAGAGAAGTCAGGGAGTATTAAACTTTAGATTACATATGATCATTACGTCAATGAGAATTATTAATTTGAAAGCACAAACAATAACTTGTTCCCGTCCTGTTTACATTGGTTAACTCCCTGGTAATGGTTTACTTAGTGATTAGAGTCCCCAACCCCCTCCCCCCCAAATCTCACTCTCTCTCGTTCAGATAATGTTATAGATTTACCATTATTCATGACTTTCATAATTCACAAGTGAGCAGTACAGTCTCATGTGAATGCTATGGTATTAGCAAGTCACTTTCGATGAAGGTAGATGACTCATCAAAAACACCCTTAGAGGATTACTGCCCTTGAACGCTAACTATTCAGTGGTTTAGGAAGTAATATCATTTGCATATCCTAATCACTGAGTACCTACGTACGCAATTCTTAGATGACCCTAAAATACTACTATAATTTTGCAAACCATTCTAGGGGGAGAGATGTATTTGTAAAAGGAATTAGCAGTGCATATTGTGAAAGGTAAAATTTCCGTGTAAATTGAGAAATCTTTTGACCGCGCGATTTGAAAATTGGAGTATTGAAATAGTAGTGATTTATAACCATGTTTATCAGACTTCTAAGAGAGAGAGAGAGAGAGAGAGGTAATTCTGGGCAATAACTCCACAACGAACTAAGCAAGTTCGTAAAAGAAAATCAAATGAACGCCCCTCCTCTCGCTAAGGAAGGCTTGATGTCAGTTAACCAGTGAAGGACAAATTTAAGCAAAGGGTCGAAAAGGGGCTGATGGGAAAATCTGTGTTGATTCCTGCTGTTTATCTTCGTATCTGTGGGAAATTCACCAGAATGAACAAGCCCCAGTTGTCCGAGGTATTCATCACCTTCTGGTTCGTAGGAGTGGTCTCGGCTTTGTACAACTACCATGCTTTCTTTTTTCTTTTTATTCTTCTTCTTTTTTTCTTTTTAATTAAAACCATATTTTCTAATAGGGTAGATCCAGGTAATAACTGCGTCTAGTATTTCTTTGAAAATTACAGTTTCCTGTAGTAATTGAGTTGCTTATTAAGAAATTAACGTTATTTATTGGGTGTCGACTGTAATTATCCCCCAGGGCGCCTGTACCGAACACAGCGAAATACATTTGACGCCCCAGTACCTATAATGGCTGTCGTATTCGCGGGAGCATTCCTTACAGTCTTACAAATTACTTCTCTCTAATTACATATATATTTTTTCAGTCATTCCTTTGAGTGAAACCTTGTTGGACACTGAAATATGTAATTGGCTTTCCACCAATCTATCTTTTATCATTTACATATAACACAGACTAGATTAAGAAACATTACTAAATGTATAGCTCTTATTTGCTCATAATGAAGATTCTTCGTTTAACATTGGCAAATTATCGTCAAGTGTTCATCAGTAGCCTGGTAATCATACTTAATAACCATTATAATTTCAATACTCCAGTTTTCATATGAAGTGTTCATAAGATTTCTAACGTTAGACATGGAAATTTTACTCCTCACAATATGCGAAGTTGATTTCATATATCCAAATTTCTGTATCCTCAAAAGATAAGTAGAAAAATTTGCATTGTACTTTGGGTCTTTCAGGAACTGCGTACGTAGGCACTTATCCAGTCTGATATGCAAATCTTATTACTTGTTAAACTACTGACTAATTAGCATTCCTCAAGGGTAGTTATTTCTCTAAAGCGTCTTGCATCTGCCGTCCAAGAATTCCTTCTCTTGTGAATTATGAAAATAAAAAATAAGTACCAAATTTTGAACAACTCTGATACGGAATAGAGAGAGAGAGAGAGAGAGAGAGAGGGTGGGGTGGGACGTGAGGTGTGCGTGTGGGGAAGTGTTTGATTACTCAAGTAAACTATTACCAGGTGGTTAACCAGTGTAAAAAGAATGAGAGCAAGGAATTGGTTTTGCTGCCAAATTCATAATTCTGATTGACGTAATGTCCTATGTAATCTTCCGTTGATCACTCCTTGGCTTTGCGTCACCGGCGCTTGCCAGGTTCCGAGTTTCTTGCCTCCAGATTCTTTCGTTTTCCCTTTCTTGTTAAATGTTCTTCTGTAAAGAACAATGTTGTTGTTAAATTGTCGATCAACCATATTAATTTCCCACAGAATTCCTTAAACAGATAATAACTTCAAATTGTTGTTTCCTTGGGCCTTCGTTCCGCAATATCAAATAATATTCCTAATGGTTTTCGTATCTCTCCCCCCGTCTATTTTTTAAAGGGACGTTATGTCTTTCGTTTCACAGACGTATCCTCGGGCTTCGCATCTTTTTTGTTTACATATGCTAGTTTTAGAACAGTAGCATCTATTATATATATATATATATATATATATATATATATATATATATATATATATATATATATATTATGTATATGTGTGTGTGTTTGTATGTGCGCGTGTGTGTGTGGGTATAAAAAAAGAGCGAGAGAGATATTTGCAAAAAAAAAAAAAACAAGAAATTAGCCTGACATAGCAATAGTTAAGTGAAAATTCTTATTATCACGTCTTATGAAAACGGAAGTATTGAAACTGCACCAGTTACTAGGCAACATAAACAGAATTAAAACAATCATTATATCAGAATATATCAATTAATTTCACCTAGTGGTTGGACGGAGATGTAACCAGTCTTACCAACCATAATTTAATTAATGACTTGAACATTTTTGAGGTTTGCTGATTCTGGAACTTTTACCACATAAGTGAAGATAATTAGGTAGTTCCCTGAGCAGTACGATTTGTCATGCTCACGCCGTATTCCCGCTGTCTTAAACAATGGAGGAGGAATATGACGTCGAATTGACAACTGCTCAAGAAAAACGATGTGGTTACCATAACTCATAAAGGACCCGATACTTGACCGAGCTTCATCTGGTTTTCTGCCTCTGTAAGGGAGAAGGTTGATAGAGCTTTCGAGTGTATTCATTTATCCTAGAGTAAACACTATCAGTGTGAAAAAGCACTATTTGCATTAAAAGAACTTGATTTGAAGCAAAAAATGCCTAATAAATAGTGACCAAGAAAAAGATAAATGATTTTAAAATGCTTAGATTTATATCTCCTTGTATATGATGAGGGATGAAAATAAAAATCGAATGTGCTTTTCAGTCTCAATTCAATTCGTTTTTATGTACATAAGACACTCTTGAATCAGCAACAATGGAAAATCCACATTTATGCTCCAGGGAAATCAACGGTGATGGTTAAACAATGGTGATGTTTCTCCTTAACCGTAGTGATAGGAAGGGTAGTGGTAGACTGGTCGAGGATAGCCATAGTAACCATAGGAAGGGTCAGCATAAGGGTGAGGATCGGCAGACCTCTTTCCGTAGTGGTGACCATAAGGATGGTAGACAGGGTAGTGTCTATAGTAGTAGGAAGCTTCAGCCTCTGGCTCTGGATCAGCAGACCTCTTGTGATGGCGGTGCACGTAACCGTAGCCTACTGGGTAGTGGCTACGATACCCATAGGGGTAGCCATATCCATGGCCATAATAAGGACGATAATAGCCATAGCTCGGCTCCGCCTCTCGCTTCTCAACCTCAGTAGCGCAAGCGGCAGCCGCTAAGAGCACAATTACCTGGAAATTTAAATAGAATATTTGGTGAATATAGGGAAGAGTTGCCGTTATAAGTCTCATTAAAAAGTTTCAGGATAGTTGTGTTTCTGCTATCCTAACTCAATTTATGATACTTGTTTTGATTATTTTTTGATAAAATGGTCAACAACACAAGTAGAGGTACATTCTGAGTTGCGACTTTTATTTATTTATTAATTAATGATTGTCTTTGAAATTGGTAGGGTAATTACGGGAGCAGTTTAATATTATAAGGTAATTTCTAAAATCCCTTAATAGTGTAAAGTATATAATAGATATAATCGCAGCAAGTACAGAAAAGAATTGAAAATTATAGTCTGCAATCAAAATGCTAAAAACAACAATGGTAATATAAAAAGTTTAAACAGAGAGAGAGAGAGAGAGAGAGAGAGAGAGAGAGAGAGAGAGAGAGAGAGTGTGTGTCATTTGTTTGTGTTTATACATACAGTGGTATACTGTATATATGTACATACATATTTCAACCTTTTATCAAATAATAATTGAAATTTTAAAGAATGAAAACATTATGTGATTGCATTGGAATATGTGATGTTTTTAACAGAATTTAAGGTTCGAAACTTTTTAACCTTTATGTAAGACAAATATAATTAAGTTGCAAGAGATGTACAAACCAGAAACTTCATTGTTGCTAGCTGGTGTTCACCGTGGCCAACTGGGCGGTAGAGTGTGTCGAATTCCAGCCGCCTCGGCATTTTATAGACGGCTCCGGGAAAGTGGTCGCGGTCGGTGCATTTGTCATTGGAGACCACATGTCACGAAACCAAAAGAATTAAGATTTATTTATTAATAAATATCTTTTAGTTAGAACTGGGTAATCAAAGCTTCCGATAGGCTCACCGCGCCCACAATATGATGGCGATGATGGCCTTCAAGGTTTGTTTATGTTGTTAATTGTTGTTGAATCTAGAATTATTTCTTAAAAATCACTCACAGATGTTCCATGAATGGGACTTATATCGCTTGGAATATTCTCACTCGTATTCACTTTGTGATCATAGACATTATATACTGTTAGCATATGAGGAACATTCACATATTGTCCATATATATATGTCGAAGTAGAGCTCCAGTGAATATCCCGGAAAAAAGATACTGGCTAAACCTCATTTGTTACGAAAATCAAGGATACTGTAATAGGCAAATTTCCAAAACATGACCTCATTGTGTTTTACCCTACTATAAAATTGTTAAGGAAATTACATTTTATTTCACCTGCGTTTTTTAATGACTGGAAATCCCATATGAAAATAAATGGACTTTATATTCGTCTTCTCCGTTCTTGGAAAACAGATAAAAAACTAGGGAGTCAGTCATGTTAAACAAAATGCTTGACTTTTTCAATTCCTTGCCTGGAAAGTCATTTGTGAAGATTCTCATTCCAAATTTGCTTTTGATCTTAATGTCTGTAGTTTTCAAGTACTACTCAAAAGCAGTTTTCTGAAATATGGATTTAATTAATGGGGTAATTTAATAATTTTCTCTTTCACTTTCCTCTATTTCTTATTCCTCCATCAATATATGTACCTACCTACCTACCTACCTACCTATATATATATATATATATATATATATATATATATATATATATATATATATATATATATATATATATATATATGAATTTTAATCACATCAGAGTGATTCATATACATGCATTAAGCTACAAATGCCGTTGAAATCCAATTCGCTCTACCTCGGAATTAATATATTTTCATATATGTTAACCGAAAGAGAATTGTTTAGTTTATAATAATTTCGTCCTCTCGTGGATTCGAACCAGCGGACAGAGGAGAAATCAGGATTTCAGTTACATTACCGACTCGGTAATGTATATATATATATATATATATATATATATATATGAAACACCACATCAATAATGGGTGCATTGGAGATATTATACGTGAAATAGACAGTTTCAGACGTCTTGTAATGCTTAATCTTTCTGCATAATGAAAAATACTGATAAGGTAACCAATGCAGAACCAGTGGCCTCCAGGTACTTTGTTTTTCGTTGACAAAATCTGACACTACCGAAATTGCTAGTCGTTTTATCTGAGGTTACAAGGCTGCTGCAAAAGTGGCCCACCCATTTTCAAAACACTTTTTTACCTTTTGACAGTGAGCTTGCTAATAAAGACACAGGTGGCTGATGCGCCAATTATCAAACGTTTAAGCAGAAATAGAAAGGTTTCTGAACCTACTGACATGTCTGTGAAACAAATGCCACAACGACCACTAAAGGAGAAAAATGAACACGAACGCTATTATTAAATTAATGATTTATATAACGGAAAGATGGAAAAAGCAATTTCCCGTCATTACCTCTCCAAAATGTTTCAGATGGAATGCCTATAGAAAAAGATAAATGGAATGGGTTGATCCACAAAGAAATTCGTAACAACTGAATTGTTTTTCAGGAAAGGAATTTTTATAAGAAAAAAAAGAGAGAGAGAAAAAAAAAGAAAATTGAAACTCCATTCTGAAGAAAGTCGGGATTTATCTATACTGGAACGCAAAACCAAGGAATAATCAACTGTAGATTACGTATGCTCATTATGTCAGTGAGAAAGACAAAACTTAAAGCAAAAGCAATGATTGCCCTCGTCCTGTTTACACTGGTTAACCACTTGATAATGTTTTACTAAAGTGGTTAGAGGCTGGCTCTCTCTCTCTCTCTCTCTCTCTCTCTCTCTCTCTCTCTCTCTCTCTCTCTCTCTCTCTCATATTAGTGTTATTATAGATTTTTTCTTACTTATCACTTTCATAACAGATAAAGTACAGTGTGTTTGAATTCTTGGGTAGCAACAAGCTTCTTATAATGAAGGTCGACTACTCATCAAAAACACCGTTAGAGGAATAATAGCCCTGAAGGAAGGCTAATTATTCAGTGGTTTAAGAAGTAATATTATTTGCATATCTTAATCACCGAGTACCATCGTAGGCAATTCCTAAGAGCCTAATATACACTATTGATTTTTATAGCTATTGTATGATGAGAGAGAGCCTTACGAAAAGAAATTAGCACGACATGCTGTTAAAGGTACAATTTCCATGCGCAGAGTGAAGAGGCTTTTGAAAACGTGTCATGAAAACGGGATATACACTATTGAGATTATACCGGTTTACATGCAAGATTATCAGACTGGTAACAAAGTTAATCGTTTCAGAATTTATTCTCTTAATTAAAGAACGCATTGTGGTTGTAAAAAGCCGAGACCACTCCTACGAACCTGAAGGCGATTAAAGACTTGGACAATTTGAGGTTTGCTGATTCGGGCGACTTTTCCACAGAAATGGAGGTAATCATAGAGTGTCTTAAATATCTGGATTTGTCATTCTCATGACGTGTTCCAAGTAGTTTAAAACATGAAGGAGTAATGTAACAGAAACGATTTCTGTCAGATTCCATTTGGTCTTCCTTTTACACGAGAGAAAAGGTTGATAGAGATGTTGATGGTACATTTATTTACTCGTGTCTAAACTATTCAGTTATCAAGTTTAGGAAAACATTATAATCAATGCTCACTGAGATAACTTGTTTGATTCACATGTAAATAAGGTATTGGATTTTTTTTTTAATATTCGTATTATTTATTGATCCAGCAAC
>NC_061110.1:84242831-84270285 GCF_015104395.2 Macrobrachium nipponense | reverse complement strand
TTGATCCAGCAACACCTAAAGCTGAAAAAATATCCACACACATACACACATAATATGTACACATGGAAATCTATTATCCTATCCATATATATGCATCCATATATATATATATATATATAATTATATATATATAATCATATATATATATATATATATATATATATATATTATAAGGTGTGATACAAGGCAATACAGTACCTATGGTGCGATTATTATTAACAGATTACAAAAATGTTAATTGTTAAAATAGTGCATGGTTTGTTGTTTTTTTTATCTGTAGTTATTAGGAATGAAAGTCCCTCGAGACCTCTGACATTTAAATGTAAATATACTGAAACTTATCTGGGTATCGCATTTTTTCACTTCTTATTTACGTTCACTGCATATTTGTTTTGTCTATTGATTTTCAATGACAACAGGAGTACATTTATCGTCATATAATGATTTAGATCGAGAGCTAGATCTTTATATTTACGATGACAAGTATATACAATTTTATTGTCCTAAGAAAATCTGTAAACTCAAATCTTACTACAAACCATGTACATAGATTAAGGATAATATGACGCCAATTATCGGATCTAAATTCTAGTAACTATTTTCACTCAATGTCACATGTCGACCGGAAGGTCTTCCAGAAAGAGGACTCTACACTGAGATAAAACCGACATTTATTTTGGGGAATACTTGCGGGAAATTGGCCACTGAGACATCATGCAAGCAACAATGAAGTTTCTGGTTCCTTGATTTAGAGTCGAGATTTCGTTACGTTGGGATGGGTCGAGATCTGAGAGTTAAGAATAGATTAAATACTTCCTGTTTGATTAACACTCTCTTTGACCTTGTGATTTATTTTTTACTGTAGGAAGGCCTAGAGTTACCTATTTGTATTTTCTGCCAAAAGGGATTAATGTTAACATATACGGTTTGTTGTAAGTAAACATTATTTTTTATCTGATGCTCTAATCGAATTTATTGCAAATTTGAATATACAAAACAAGAAATATTTGCTCCATGCATTACAGGTTAACCATTTATCCAAGTAGTTCATTTTCAATTTGAAAATATTTTTGGGCATATTCTATTAAATCTTCAATTTGTTTGTTCCACTTTATCAAATAAATTACGAAATGTATAAATATATCATTGAAATATGAAACGCTCGCATTACCTCACACAGTGGTCTACTTAAATGATGTGCCTTTACAGACAGTTGTTAACTTCACTTCCGACTTTAGAGAAAACTTCAGGTTGTATTTCAAAATTAGTTCTGCACCCTCAGATTACTTTCAAATTTTGGGTAAAATCTTGAAAGAGGTAAGTTGGAATGACAATGAAATACAGAGCAAAGATGTAGGTGGTACAGTCACTCATATAAGTTCATGGATGTCCCGGTGTTTGAGAGAGATTTCCATTTTACCCCTTTCTGGATGACAGGTGTCTGGGAGTGCAAAACTGGCCAAATGTTCAACTACCTAACTCTGCTGTAGAAGTTTCGGTGTGAGCCCGTCTTACGTCTCTATACAGACCTGTTGTCCAGAAAGGGTTGGATGGAATTCAGCTTTATGCACGGAGACATCCATGAACTTATATGAGTGACTATACTTTGGATCTGCAAACTACCTGATTTGAAGTTTTGGAGGCGGTATACTTGTTCAAACTATTCAAGGAGAGTGATCCTTTATAGGTCTTGCTTGCTTCAAAATGAAGATATATCAGCTGAAGCTTCTGAGGCTCCACCATCTATAAGAAGCACCAAGTACTGCTATAGCAATGTAGTTCAGAGAAGAATGTATCCTTACAGACACTAACAATGTTTGGGCATTTTGTTCAGACACCTATTTTTGTCTAATAAGTAGAACCTTTTCTAATCGGTTTGCCGTTCCTCAAGGCCCTTAGCTAGGCTCCTGTTAGCGGTTTTTCATAAGAATAATATAGATGGTGGTACTAGTGGTACTGTCTCTCTCATGACTGTTTATCTGTTTTGATAATAAATCAGTCTTTTAAGAAAGGATTACACATTCTCAATTTGACCAGGTGCGCCAACCTCAATCCAAGTTTTCCTCCGCTCACTCATCTTATTTCAGGTTGCCCTCTACACGATATGGTAATTTCTCTATACGCTTCAGAAATACTTGGATCACTGCTCGTTTTATTTAACTATAGATTTTATGTAACATAGTTTACACCTCCTGGAAGATCAATCTAGTTTTTTTTTTTTACTTTCCTTACTTCATAAGGAACTAAAGTATTGATAAAATAATCATGTTCATTTACATTTTTGCTTGTCACTCCGTCCTCATGGGATTTACGACAGTTAGCAAATGAAGTATTTCCTATACCATAGTCTAGGGTTTGTATGTACATGTGACAGAACTTTAAGAAGGGTAAAAGATACCTATTCGTTGAAAAGTGAAGTAGGAAGCTTGAAATCTTCAAAAGACAGCCATCAAACACTTAAAATGTTATATTGCTAACTCAAGTAGGAGCCTTTTCTTAAATGACCACACCTAATAACAAACACCAAATCCAGGTGTTTGGATTAAGTTTGATCGAAAAGTAGTGTTACCCCCTCTAATGCTGTTGGGTAGTACTGTTAAACAGTCCGAGAAGCAAATCCCCGAGATTTATACTGGTATAGCACCTGCCCCGGTTTTTTTGCCATACCCATCGGTTAGGTCAGGTTAGGTCAGGTTAGGTTAGGTTAGGTCAAGTTAGGTTGAGCTAATTCAAAGAAGTCGAAGATATGGCGTCCGGGAGGCCAACAAACTCCTGGAATCTAAGGTCTGATTCCTTAGAATAGTCACTTTCTCTGGATACCAGTATGACTAATATAATTGATAATGCTTAAATCGAAATGTTACCCAATGGGTGACACTCCCATTGCCATACCAGTTATTAGCTTAGAAAATGGCCTTCAGTCCAAGATTTGATGACCCTTTTCTATTTAAGGAGACGATAAAATTACGGAATGTGGATACTTTCTCGTAATTTACTCCAAAATATTTTATTAGAATTCAGAAACTCCTGACAGCAAAGAAGTCGTGTTCTTCAGGGACATCAGTGAGTTTTATTGACGTTTATGACGAAGTAATAAAAACTATTATTAAAACAAAAGTAGAGAACAACGCATGAAGTCAACCTGTAATTAGCGTTGGGGTAGGAGTTCCAGGAGGTGCAACAGTATGGAACGAAAATTTCTTTATTTTTACGTTTTGCTCCCTTTTGATAGCATTATAAGTTATTGCCTATTCCCGATTTATTAATGAGTTTCGATAATACCAGTTATGAAAGAATAACCACAGATAATACGAAACATATGATAGTTACGGACATATCGCGATCCCCACTGAAGTATCATATGATTTAGCAATAACTACTCAGGAATACGTAAGCATTTGATGGCTAGTCACTGATGTCCCTGAAGAATATGACTTCTTTGATGTGAAGCGTTTCTGAATTCTTAATTTATTACCAGTTTTGGAAATGAATGAGTTTTTATTTACTTAGATGATCATGTTTCTGTTACAGCACACGTGTCAATTATTATAGCCATGTTCTTGCGAGAAATCCTCTTGTTTGTCTTCTGAGATGAACAAACTTATTATGCCGTGAAGTGCTTATTGGAAATATTTTGAAAATTTATGGCAGATGTTTTCAGTAAGTTATTGTTAATCTGTCCATCAGCTGCTTTTTAACACAGTTTCACAATAAGACGTTTTACTGAATATTTCTCTTAGAATTGCGAGAAAGGAAAGCAAGAGAGCTCACTAAGTTCTTCTGAATTATATATATATATATATAATATATATATATATATATACATATACTTATAAAAATGTATGTATATATATATATTTATATATTTATATATATATATATATATATATATATATATATGTATATATATGTATATATATGTATATATAGTATATATATATATATATATATATTATATATATATATATATATATATATATATATATATATATATATATATATATATTTTACTGAATGTTTATCTTAAAATTGCGAGAACGGAAAGCGGGAGAGCTTACTATGTTCCTCCGGATTAATATATATATATATATATATATATATATATATATATATATATAATATATATATATATATATATATATATATATATATAGTAAGCTCTCCCGCTTTCCGTTCTCGCAATTTTAAGATAAATATCAGTATATATATATATATATATATATATATATATATATATATATATATATATATGTGTATATATATGTATATATGTATATATAAATAAATATATATATATAATATATATATATATATATATATATATATATATATATATATATATACTGAAGATTTATCTTTAAAATTGCGAGAACGGAAAGCGGGAGAGCTTACTATGTTCCTCTGGATATCTATATATATATATATATATATAATATATATATATATATATATATATATATAATCCAGAGGAACATAGTAAGCTCTCCCGCTTTCCGTTCTCGCAATTTTAAGATAAATCTTCAGTAAAATATATATATATATATATATATATATATATATATATTATATATATATATATATATATATATATATATGTATGTATACATATATATACTATATACACACACACATATATATTATATATATATATATATATATATATATATATATATATATATATATGTATGTATATAGAAAAGGCTAAGACCACCTACGCAGGCCATTCTATGGCTAATAAAATACATGTCTAGAATTACTGAAGGACTCTACATCATTACTAGTGTAATTTTCAGGCTGTATCAGTACTCGAAGTAAGCAGTGTCATTTTCCCTTCTGATTTAAGCCTTTATTTACTAGCATTAAATTTACTTATTTCAATAATCAGAAGTAAAGGAAGTTCAGCACATATCAAGCTTGATAAACTCTCTCTCTCTCTCTCTCTCTCTCTCTCTCTCTCTACGTTACTAGCTGTTCAGAATCAGAAAAATCACCGCCGTGCCCCCAAAAAACTTGCCTTGTGATCAGTGGCATTCAAGGTGGATAGTCCCAGTTATTTGTTGTTTTATGAAAAACAACCCGAGTACGTTTTACGTTTAACACTATAATACCATAAGGCCTCCTCTCCTGATAAAGAGTACTGACATTCGAAAATTCCGATAATGGCTAACTTTCAGTTGCTTTTTTATAGCTTTTTGAATTTCATTTGTAAAAGCCAATGTTTCTGCAGTATTCTAAAGACACAAAAATGAGCCATATTAAGTTTATTGATAAAGTGCTCTGCCATTTCTATATATATATATATATATATATATATATATATATATATATATATATATTATGTATATGTGATATATATATATATATATATATATATATATATATATATATATATATATATATATATATATATATATATATATATAGACCTGACTTAAAGTTTCCCCCCGAGTTTAGTCCCCAACTCATCTGATATATTGTCTTATAGAAATCAAGGCTAGATCGCAGAATCAGGCGGCCTTTCCACAGACGTGAATTTGGTCTGATTTTCAGAAGTAGAAATGGCAGAGCACTTTATCATTGAGCTTAGTATGGCTCATTTTTGTTGTCTTTAGAATACTGCAGAAACATTGGCTTTTAGAAATGAAATTCAAAAAGCTATAAAAAGCAACTCAAAGTTAGCCATTTTCCCGGAATTTTCGAATGCCAGTATTCTTTATCAGGAAAGGAGGCCTCATGGTATTATAGTGTAAAACGTAAAACGTACAGAATATGTTTTCAAATCACTTTATTGAGTCTCTCAGAATTATTCAACATCGAGGCAGAGACTTTTCACGAACACTTAAACTGAAACACTTACACCTGGCTGTAGATCATAGAGCATTGTTGATTCACACCTTACGAAATGATCCAATCAGACAGCTTTTTATTCAAAGTAACGAGGAATTCGTTGATTGTAATTAATATTAAGACAAATGGAATATGGAAAATATAAAGCACCACCAAATTATTCATCAAAAGTTCATGAAATATGTTGCTATTGGCAACAATGCTTTTATTTTTAAAACATATAGAATAGTTAGTAATTTGATTTGCCCCGAATTGCAATTTTAAGATTTCGATATAATTACACTCAGGTTGTTTTTCATAAAACAACAAATAATTGTGACTATCCACTTTGAATGCCACTGATCACAAGGGAAGTTTTTTGGGGGCACTGCGGTGATTTTAATGATTCTGAACAGCTAGTAACGTAGAGAGAGAGAGAGAGAGAGAGAGAGAGAGAGAGAGAGAGAGAGAGAGAGAGAGAGAGAGAGAGAGATTATCAAGCTTGAAATATGTGCTGCACTTCCTTTACTTCTGATTATTAAAATAAGTAAATTTAATGCTAGTAAATAAAGGCTTACATCAGAAGGGAAAATGACACTGCTTACTTCGAGTACTGATACAGCCTGAAAATTACACTAGTAATGATATAGAGTCCTTCAGTAATTCTAGACAGGTATTTTATTAGCCATAGAATGGCCTGCGTAGGTGTCTTAGCCTTTTCTATATCATTAGTTGTAATTTTATTTTCTGGGTTTCAGAAAACTGTTAAAATAAAGATACAATCAGCCTGCAACATGAACCCCCCAAAGATTTTGAGTTTCATATTCAGTGAGCACCCCTTATCAATAACGATAAATCTCGTGATAGGATCACTCTTTTTCGAAGTGACTTATTAAAGCTGAAATAGAATCTAAATATTTTTTTCTGAAGAACTTTGAGGTAGAATTTATGAAATCATCATATTTACGAGATCTAGCTGATTCATGCATCACTTCTGGATCATATTAGACAGGTAGAGATTCAAGATGGCGGAAAGATAATGGAAAAAGGACCTTTAAGGTCATGGTACACAGTTCATGCACAGTAAGTTCTTAAACGAACTGAAAAATAAGTGATATCTAGAAATAAATAAAGCATTTATTCGAAAACAGCTCTGACGCCAAATAAGTTGACTGGGAAAGTTTTAAGTGCTAACTGAAAGGAAATAGACCACTCGTGAAGATCAAATGAAGGCCGACTGGAAGCCGACTAAAAATATACTTGGGAGATGAAGGAGATAACATGACGTGAAAAAAAAAAAACATCGAAATTCTAGTAATCTTTCTCAATGTCACAACGTCGACTGAAGGCCTGTTTCCTTAAAAAGCAACTATATAAGGATTTGGCAAATTTACTTTGGCAATCACTCTCTCTTAAGTGGCCACGGTTATCACCTGCGAACGACAATGAAGTTTCTGGTGAGTATATTAATAAGGGGATCGATCCTTCCGTCTATGAAGACTGAAACGGCTCCCCTCCCTCTCTCTCTCTCTCTCTCTCCTCTCCTCTCTCTCTCGCTCGTCTCTCTCTCTCTCTCTCTCTCATCTCAGTATTACTACCCTCGTGTCATATACTGCACTTTGTACCCATACAATAATATAACCAGACCTTTTTCTTAGTATAGAACATTTTCTTTGTAAATAGAAGGCATTAATTTTCCATACTTAAAAATCCAAACTATATATTTATCCTTCACCTTATTTGATTATATGTATAGAATTTTCTTCATTAGTTATTCTCAGCACATTATAAGCAACTGGGCAAACGTTTCTTTTTATTTGCAAGATCAAAAAAGTTTAACTTAAGAATATGTGCAAGGTATTATAAAATACTGAGATTTCATATTGTGCTGATTGTAAAAGCTATTTGAGAACTAGGTTTATATGCTATAAAACGTGAACGAATTTGAATGATTCACATCTTTCACATTCCCTTGCACTTTACTACAACAGATTTAATCGTTGTCATTTGCAGAAGTGTTAAAGATCTTGATAAAATTCCAGGCAATTGTGCTCTTAGCAGCTTGTGCGTGCGCTACAGAGATTGAGAAGCGAAATGCCGAGCCAGATCATAGCTACCATCATCCTTATTTTGGCTATTATCGTCCTTCGTATGGCTATGGTTACGGCCACCCCTACGGGTATGGTAGCTACTACCCAGTAGGCTACGGCTATGGGCACCACCATTACAAAAGGTCAGCCGACCCAGAACCAGAGGCTGAGCCTTCCCATGGCTATGGCTACTATGGGTATCCTTACCCAGTCTACCACTACCCATCCTATTACTACGGTTAAGGAGAAGCCTCACCGCCGATTTCCATGGAGCACAACTGTCTCATTTTTTGTTGTTGATTCAGGAATGTTTTATGAACAGATACACCGAGATATCTGGTTTTTATTTATTTTTCTCATGCTCAACATAAACATCAAATTGTTAAGTCTGAAGTCGAGGAATTTTAGTCAAATAACACCAATTTACTAGTAATCTTTTTGTTTGCTATTCCATGTACCACCACAACATGCATGTTTTAAATTCATTATTCATATACTTCAGATTGAATTATATGGCGGGATCAAATAAACTCTCCTAAACGTAGTTCTCTCTTTTCAATTAAACCTGGGGATGGTTTCAGTTCTTGATAAGTGATGATCAAGACAGCAAAATAAGAGTATTGTGACTAGCCCAATAATAACGTTTAATATTAATACCGCCACATATACTACAGCGACTGTTGAAGAATTACCACAACTTAGTTGCTTTCAGTTATCATAACCTTTATATTGGAAGATTTTTTTGTTTTTGGTCCAGGCTTTTTTCCTATCTGTTAGCCGATTCAGCTGAAAATTGATGGACTCATTCCAACGTAATATGGTAGGAAAAAAGTAAAAGGAATCAAAATGTTTCATGGAATAGTTGACAAGGCTAGTGTCGATTCAAGTTTTGGATTGTATCTAGCATATTTTCACCACCTCGTTTAAAATTATTGTCACTGACTTTAGGAACGGGAAGCATCCTGTTGCCTGAGAGAGAAGTGATGCTGAGAACTTGAGTTGATGTAATTATTGAGGTCTAGTACTTTGAAAAGGAAAGTCACGATGCAGAGCTTTTGAACTGCTTTGATGACTATATTCGAAGAGGACGGTAATCCACGGTTACCGTTTCTAGTCAAAGATTATGTTACTATTGTTGCTATTCCGACAATATATGTCAGGAACAGATAGGAATACAATTAATATTTTGTCGGTAGCAAACTAATTTTAACAAGAGGCCTTGATAGTAAGTCAGTGAGTCTAAAGTCCCATTACTTAACGTTACTTTTAAATCATGGAGCTCATACATATCATGATAGCCGTTTTCGCCCTCCATCGACGTTCGTGAGACTGCATAGTCTATTTAATGAACGTTTCGCATTATCTTAAAGTCAAATAAAAGTTGTCTGAGGTAGCAACACATGAAATACGCCAAATCATGAACGCTTCTAAGGCGATGGCTATGTACACCGGTGTCCTTTAGGATACGACGCAACGTTAATGAGACTTTTGATATAATTATCTGGAACCGAAGATACACCAATTGATTTGTGTAACCCAAGTATGAACCACCTCAAGTGGAAAGAAATTAACTGATTAACATTAATTTCCTTTGCTGTGCATTTTCGGTAAAAGGTGATAAGAAAATGAATATCTTTCTCCCTCTAGTCGTTAAGTTTAACGTGTTTCATTGCCGAACCGAACCGAGTGAGATATGAATGTTGAGAGTTCGTTCCATAAAAATCCAGAATACCTCTGCTATTTACCTAAGCAGCAATGTATATGGATTTTAGTCGATTGTTATGGGTCATAGCTGATCGTAGTCTGATTTATACTCAGTCAGTATGTATATTGTCCCATAATAACTAGAAAATAAAAATAAATAAATAAAAAAGTGACGGTCTCGCTGGAAACCATTCATCTAAGGCCTGTGTGTGTGTATGTCTCCGTGGGCGCACGCGAACTGAAAATTTGATTTATCGGTGACAGGAGCCAAATATTCTTTCAGTAATTACTACCAGGCATCCGCATCATACATGTGCATGGATGTTCACACATAAGATAAGTGAGATATATTTCTTATTTTGATTTCGTTGGAAAAGGTAACCAGTATACTATTCCAGTTCCCATTCTAAATGACCATAATAAAGGAAAACAGGATGATTCGAGGAGGTGTCAGTGAGTCAAAAATCTATAGATGGTAACCTTATATAAATTGCTGCTTGACAAAGTTAAAGGTTTGTTGAACTTCGTGAACCTCTGATAGAGAAGACAACTATTGATGTTTTCAAAGCACCGGGATCCATTAAATGACATCTGAAGAGGTGGAAATGCTAGGAAATGTCAGTACTGGAGAGTCACTGCCTATAAACTCCTTGTCCATATCCATACCAATAGATGATACAGACCCAATATTCACTGGTACGGTCTCGAAGAGGTTTAATCACCAACTGATATTGGTCCCCCCTAACGTCTTCTAAAGATAAGGAATTTTCGTTTTGGCACCTGCTATTTCAATTACCACGTGTTATCATACCTGGACTTTTGCTATAGTTTCTCAGGCCTCTTGGAGTTTTATGGTATTAGCCATTTCAGTTGTTTTATTCCATCCGAGAACTTTGATCGTCTCCTGCCTGGCTTCCAGATGATCAGGTGGTGCCAAATCTAGAAAGTGGTAAAATGGTAAAATAAAGAAAAAAAAATAAAATAAAAACAAATAAATAAACAAATAAATTCTTAAAAGTTATCATCAACAGTTATTAAAGTTCAAGTTCTACTAACAAAACTGGCGTTTACTGGCTCTTGAATGCCCACATTTTTATAAGAAAAGAGGGATTCCTACAATCAAAGAGTCTGGTTTTTGAGGTGGCTCTGCACTTTTGTATAATGGGAGTCATAGTCTTTAAATTAAAATATCATCAGATGAGTGGCCCTTCTCAAATCTATCATTATTAGACTGGAATTGGAGTTAATATTTCATTCATTATACCTTTTCCAGGTTTTAATGAAGAGAAATTTAACAAATGTATAAAATTTGATATAAATTATTGTGAACAAATTTCATATATATAGTTTTTTACTCTCACTGGCGGAGAATTTTCCAAGAACTGAAGTCTCATCTCAATGCAACAAAGAATCCCATAGCAGGATAATGAAGGACAAAACAACAAAATAATTACGGTTGAAATAGCAAATAAAGTAATATCCCGACTCATTGGTCATGGACATATTTAATGAAATCCAGAAATTTTGGATAAAAGTTTTATTTGGTTAACTTTCTTATACTTTTACTTTCTCATGAGTTATTCGTTGATTTCTAATTTACTGCTACGAGATTGACAGAGCGTCAATTGCTTCCTAAAAACCTCAGTGGTTAGAGATCTGTCGCAAAAGCTTCATAAAGCTGTCAAAAAGTTACCTCTGGAATCCAAAAGTGGTTGAGAAGCCACTAATGAATAATAATTAGTCGTCTAATTGTGCATAAAGTAAACTCTTTTCTTTTTGAGACATTGTATGCCATAAATGCGCAAGTAGCTGCCCTCTTGCATATTTGGTGGTTTACAACGTAACGTTTTTATTTGTAGCTGGTCCCTGTACAGAAAGATAATTTGCAATAAGCTTCCGCGTTGCACAATTAAGCCCATTTAAATCGACCTTCACCAGCAAAAGTATACTACAATGTCGTTTGAAGTACTTATCAGTAATGAGTATGAATCCTGCAAGATACCTATAGCCTTATGACATTAGGAAGAATATAAAGCCAAGATGCAACAAAGCTAGTCGAACGAAGACCTTTGCATAAGCAACAGTTCTCAAACTATTCAATAAATTACCTGAGTGCTTAGGGAAATGGCTAAACTCAAAGATATTCAAGAAGTTTGGAATATGTTGGGACTAATGACGAATCTGTTCAAAGAAAGTATAATCAAATGAATATTGTCCACATAACAGCTTAAATGAGGGCGGAAAGCTAGCTCCAAGAATAGAAAGTTAGGGAGGTAAAATATAAAACCGATTTGAGGTGATTTATTCGGACCGAAATTCTGGTGGCTGGTCTCAATGTCACTACGATGACTGAAGGTCTTTCCCACAAGAATCCACGATAAAACGATGAAGCTGATATTAATGAGTAGACACTCGCTCACTAGCGGACACCATAAACAAACACAGACAACAATGAAGTTTCTGGTACGTGTATTATCTTCAATGGGCATCATATCAGTAGTTTAAGAGACTATTATCCAAAAGGACAACTCATTTTATTGTCAATCTAAAGGTTTTAATCAGTACTTCTTTCAAATCTATATATAAATATATATTGTTAATGAAACAACAGTCTTTGATACAAAGACCATTATGCTAAGAGTAGCCACTATAGACATTAATTATTGTTCAAAAATTATTGCCTTATAAAAAGTGATGTATTTTTTCAATGCTTATGTAATAACCAAGAAAAGTAACACTGATCTCTCATAGAGCTTCAATTTCCCTCCCCAAGGTAATTTTTAAAAAAATTTCCTTTAAATTATCTCTTTATGCAGATATTTACCTCCCATTTGGAAAGTATCATGTCTGGAATGAATTTTTCCTTAGTTGTTTTTCTTTCTATTGGTAATAATTGACATGAATATCTTAGCTTTCTCTAAATGTTTATGAAATCTCAAATGCCATCCTTGAGTACTAATATTTTTTTTATCAATGCTGCACGATAAGTTTTTGAACAGTAGTTTTATATGTTGATATTTAAAAACCATAATGGAATAGAAATATAACGCTCCTTCAACAGCACCTTGTTCTTTAATGCTTCATAGAGTTTTGATTGTGTGGTTTAAGGGGGGTTTCTTAGTTTTTTTCTTAAGATATTTTAATTAAAATTCTAGGCACTTGTGCTCCTGGTAGCTTACGCTTGCGCTTCTGAGATCGAGAAGCGAAATGCGGAGCCAGACTATGACTATTATCGTCCTTCCCACGGCTATTATCGCCCCTCCTATGGTTACGGCTATGGTCATCCCTATGGGTATCGTACCTACCCAGTAGGCTACGGTTGTGGGCACCACCATCACAAGAGGTCTGCTGAGCCAGAACCAGAGGCTAAGGCTTCCTACTATAATGGACACTACCCTGTCTACCGTCCTTATGGTCACCACTACGCTAAGAGGTCTGCCGATCCTGAACCTTATGCTGAACCTTCCTATGGCTATGGTTACTATGGCTATCCTCGTCCAGTTTACCATTACCCTTCCTATTACTACGGCTGATTTAGCTTGAAGAAAAATGTGTTGATGATTCAGGAGTGTTTCATTATTTGTCAGACCCCAAGATATATTGTTTTCCTTAGTCTTCCTCATGCAAAGGATATATATAAAATCTCCAGTTTTGAAACTGAAGAATTTCTACTAATTAACTCAAGTGTTACCTATAATTATTTTAATTGATTTCTGAAGTCACTACGGCTTATGTATTTGAAATTCATTATTCTTATACCTTGGTGTGCATCATACAGAGCGATCGAATAAATACTTCGAAGAATTTCTTCTCTCTTTTCAAATAAATCTGATGGTGGTTTAAATCCTTAATAAATGAGAAACTAGTAAATGGAATATGATTTTGTAATTCGCTAACTGTTAACCTCATATATCAACAGTGCCTGTTGAAGAATTACCATAATTTAGCTATTTTCAGTACTAAGAAGGTTTAGTTATTGTCCATGGTGTCTGTCTGTCTCTTAGCCGATTTACATGAATATGAATGAATTCCAGCAAAGTATTGTAAGAAAAGCTACGGGGAATCAGAATGTTTTAGGGAACACTTGACAACACTTTGGTGTTGATTCAAGTTGGGATTTGTATCCAGAATGTTCTTACCACTTTGCTGAAAGTTATATCACCAATTTTCAAGGAAAAGGTAGTTTCATCTTGACTGAGTCTGGAAGCAGAGCTAATGCAGGGTGCTTATGTAATAGCTAATTGAAGTCTAGTATCTTTATAAAGACAGTAACGATGCAGGACTTTTGAATTACTATGATAACTATCTTGAAGGAGCAGGGCAAACCATTATTACTCCATCTAGCCAATGATACTGATAGAAGATAGAAAGACAAGTTATAGTTTGCAAGCAGTAAACTACTTTTAAAAAGAGACCATGCTGGTAAGTTGATGAGCCTAAAGTCTCATTACTCCATACATATATCACTCTCTGATGATGTGGCTCATGGTCATGGATACCATGATAGCAGTCTTCTCTCTCCAACAATATTACTGAGATGCAATGGTTTATTTATATTGTTGTAGATTTGGTTCATATTCTTAATTTACCATTGGTTACAGGCATAGTTGATTTTTCTACAACTAATACCTAATAAATGACTTGATCACATTCCGTTCAATTACTTCATAGTCATAAACCAAATATAAATGACGCAAAAGAGCAGGTATTCGCTTATTTCCGTATAATCGCTGTCACTTTGTGGTCTGACATACTTGCACGCAACTACACTACACATCTTTACGAACTCTGGCCTTTGATTGAGTATTCAGATAATTTCCCAAATGATCTTTATTGAAGGTCGCTTGTCAATCATTTGCATAATCATTTAATGACATGAACATTAGGCTTTAACTAACCAATGTCCCATTCAAGGTTATCTTCCTATACTGTTGTAACCTCAGATACTTTTTAGTGTATTGGTACTTGCACAAAAAATTAAAGAACTGTTGCAGTGTTTTCCTTCGCAAGTTGACAAAAAGTCATATCATGTTAAATCCTTCTGTGACGTTAATTTTGCAAACGTGTTTGCAAAATTAGAACAGAACTCTGTAAAGACTGATCAACTGAATAGGTTTCTTAAGCCATGAACCAATACTTCACTTCAGGTAATATGAATCTCAAAACATCGTTTTGTGAATATACCAGAGGGACAGAGATCATCCAGCAAACCCCTTTGGCAAAGATCATAACTAAACTACGTAAGGGTTATGGTCACTTATCTATTAGTTGAACAAGTACCAGAACTATATTAATTAATGTTGCTGGTGATGGTAGAGAATAACACCTGGCAAATTTCAAAGCAGTAACTCAGATATTATTTTTACCTGTTTTCACATTCGCAAGCGTTAAAAACCACACTCAGCCTTGTTTTGATAAGATTTTTCTTGCATTAATTCTATTTTTTATCTTAACATGTTCGGAAGTCTAAGAAACGAATGATAAATTTGTTTGCTATTGTTAGCCAGATTTTATAAGATATGTAGCGATGATGTCATTTTATAATAGTGGTTTTACTTGCAATTCTATGAATGCATTTCTTCAGAATGTAAGAAGGATGAAAATGAAAAGAAAATATTTTGTGCATTAGTGATTCACATGTTCACCTGGTTATAAATCAGCCCCACAGAAATACTCCAGGAAGAGCATTGACAGACTTTCTTAACCATAGTGATATGAAGGGTAATGGTAAACTGGACGAGGATAGCCATAGTAGCCATAGCCATAGGAAGGTTCAGCATAGGGGGAAGGATAAGGTTCAGGATCGGCAGACCTCTTTGCGTAGTGGTGACCATAAGGACGGTAGACAGGGTAGTGTCCATTGTAGTAGGAAGCCTCAGCCTCTGGTTCCGGCTCAGCAGACCTTTTGTGATGGTGGTGCCCATAACCGTAGCCTACTGGGTAGTAGCTACGATACCCATAGGGGTGGCCATAGCCATAGCCATAGGAGGGGCGATAATAGCCATGGGATGGACGATAATAGCCATAGTCTGGCTCCGCATTTCGCTTCTCAATCTCAGTAGCGCAAGCGCAAGCCACCAAGAGCATGATTACCTAAAATTAATAACACGTTTTCATAAAACCTCGTGAATCTGTTCTGTAACCACAAGTTCAGTACAATACGCAGCATTGAAGAACTAGATAATGTTGCAGGAGTAGTATTACACTTTCTATTCTATATTCTTTTTTATATTAAAATAAAAAACCACCTTTCAAAAAACTATCACTCAACATTGATAAAATCAGTAGCACTCAATTACATGATTTTAAACATTTACAGGATATGTAAAGCATTCGTGTAATCCATCATTAGGGATATAAAAAGAGCAACAATTTAGGTGGTGGTATTCAAATGGGTAATATATAACTTTTACTTTCACGCACATGAAAAGATAATTTCAAAGCAATTTACCAAAAACTCCTTCAATAGGAAACGAAAAGAAAGGTTTATGAGAGAAAAGAAATGTAACTTTTCTTCGCGTGTTTACATATTATTATTATTATTATTATTATTATTATTATTATTATTATTATTATTATTATTATTATTATTATTATTATTATTATTATTATTATTATTATTATTATTATTATTATTATTATTATTATTATTATTCAGAAAATGAACCCTATTCGTATGGAACCTTAACTTGAAATTCAAGCTTACGAGAAATATGGAGTTCATTTGAATGAGATGACATAAGGTAAGAGGGAAATGCTGAAAGCTGAGATCGGTTAGAAATGAAAAAATAAACCAATAGATGCATAAACACGTAAGCAAATTACCAAAATAAAAGGAGAATTGTGTCTAATTACCAATAATATATAGATATCAATTAATGCCTATTTTTTTTAGAATAATAGCGATTGATTAACGAGTGTTTAACTGAAATAATATATTTAAGTTTCTGGCTTGAAAAAACTACCGATTCTGACCGCAGGTGGAATAGAGAAAGAGAGCAACGGGTCTTTTATTTGTCATTTACCCCTTGACAACAAAATGAGCTGTCGGTTAGAAAAATAGTCTATTTAAACAACTAATCAAATACTGATCCGAAGTACATTGATAATCTGCAATCATAGGGCACTCCCAAACCTGTTATTGAAAGTGAGATCGGAGAGAGTTTGCTATGAACAAGACTCGAGTCTCTTTGTAATTTACATACCTGGAACTTCATAGTTGTTTGTGGGTGATCACCGTCGCTACTTCTGAGCGAATGTCTACTGATTGAAGTCAGCTTCATCTTTATATAGTCGATTCTTTTGGAAAAGACCTTCATTCAATGTTATGACATTGAGAATGGTCGCCAGAATTTCGGTTCGAATGAGTCACGTCATAGAGGTTTCGTCTTTTATCTTCCTAATTGACTGCTTGGGGTGTTCGCTGTCAGCCCTCATTTCAGCCGTTAAGGTACCATTGATTGATCGTTTAGTATTCTTGGAAATCTCTTAAGCTTAACAATGTATAATTATGTCACACCTCTCGTCTACTTAGCTTTTTGTTCCTAATTATGACTGAGAATTGGCACACAGGACATCCTTTCGTAAAACTCAAATTCAAATAGTGACAATAATTATGATTTATCTTATCAACGTACCCAAGTGCTCAGCATTAACATTGTTGTTCTGTCCTTCCTACTTTTTTACATCAGTCTTTGGTTTGATAAACATTGGATTTATTTTTAAAGCTAAAATGGACACAAAGAAAAGTAATTTAATACTGTTCATGCACTTGTAAACTTAATGAAGTGGTCATTGTTATTGTAAACATTTCCTAACTTGTATAAACAAGGCTGCGATCTGATGCAATATTTCATGCATGAATATATAGTTAAATCGTTTTTTTTTTTCATTTACCATATGACGTCCACATTTACTTTCAGCTAATATAACATCAAACTGGTGTTGTTGATCTCTGGGTAAATGTGAAAATATTATATAACCCTCTTTCGTTCCATTTCAAACGTGATGCTTTGAATATGATTACGCATTTACCCTTTAACATATCGTTGTAAATCACCAAATGTATAACCGCACCTCTACTTAAGTATTTCTGTCATGCAATGCCGCAAAAACAGGAAAAAGCCCTTTTCTTGCACAATTAATACACTAATTATCATTCATTAGTGGCTTCTGGATTACTTTTGAATTCCAGAGTTAACTTTTTTTGTGACGCTTGGTTAGGGACTGATACAGATCTCCTACCACTCACTTACGTATATTATGGATGCTATTAAATATTGCAGCAATAAATTAGAAATCAACGAATAACTGAGATGAAAAAGAAGTACATATAGTTAAAACAAGAAATTTGTTTTCACAATTTCTGCATTTCAGTTAATTTTATCATCACCTGTGAGTAAGGATTTGATTACTTTTATTGCTATTTCAACTCTAATTATTTTGATGATTTTTTTTTATCTTTAGCCTGCTGTAGTGCCAGTATACTGTAAATATTTTCTATTTTCTCTCAAGAATCCTTTTTTACAGTAAAGAGGCATGTCAGTTCTTAGAATTATTTTTCTCCAATTCCAGTAAGAGAACCATATAAGGAGACAGTTCGCATGTATAATTATTTGTATGAACTTATATACTTATGTTACATTTCTCCCCTTTAAAGGCTGGAAACGGTATCATACATGGAAAATGAGAAAACCTTATGAGACAATTCTCATGTATAATTATTTTTATGAACTTATATACTTACGTAAAATTTCTCCCCTTTAAAGACTGGAAAAGGTATCTTACATGGAAGAATGAGCTACTTTTCGAAGCTAATCATAGCAGATTTTAAAGAGTGCCACTCTTCTAATACCATTTCGAATTGAAGATTACGACTGTGCTTCTACTAGAGGGTAGAGCTACCTCAAGATCAGACTTTTTTTTCTTAATGAAGATTTTGGACATCCAGTCATTACCAAAGCAATGCCCCATATAGTACCTGAAAGGAAAAAGGAGTAGAAATCGTTAAACACGAATTTTTCCACAATTTCTGCATTTCTAAGTCATGGGCATAAAGCGAGAAAGAGAGAGCGAGAGAGCTGACATGTGTAATTTATGCCCCGTCAATATGCACATCATTTCATAGCAAAAAAAAAATGTGAGGGCTCGATAAGGTTATAATTACTCCGTCTGGGGGAAACTGTTCATCAAAAGTATCTATGTGCGCGAGTCCGTATTTGTGTGTGTGTGTGTGTGTATGTGTGTGTGTGTGCGCGCCCGCAAATTTCGCCTCCCAGTGATAAAAGCCGCATCTCTTTTCAATCATATTGCAAGTCGTCCACACCATACATACACAAGAAGGAATACCTTTTTTTTCTTCTTCTTTTTACGCTTAGTTCTTGGAAAGGGTAACTGGTTGACGATTCCAAATCCCATACTAAATGACTATATAAAGGAAAACAGAAAGCGTTGAGGAAATCCTACCGAATCAAAGCGATATGACAATCATAAAGTACGACTTGAAAATGCAAATGTTTCGTGGAACTCGGTGGAACTCTCATAATGAAGACGCACACGTTGATGTTTTTAGAATACCGGGATCCACTAAATGGCAATTTATAGAAGAGGAAGTACCAGGACATGTCAGTACTGGAAAATAAGCCCCTGCAAACTCCATAGAAATATATACCAGAAGACTGTCCCAAAATTCCCTGGTACAACCACCGTTTTACCGAAAATGCAGAGCAAAGAGAATTAATGGTAAGCAGCTAATTTGTTTCCTTACAAAAAAAAACAACTGCGTCGCATACATGTGTTACACATACCAATCTGCACGCTTTGGTTCTCAAGAACTTTATCATAACTCTCCCACGCCGATGTATGTACTACATAAAAACCTATTTCACTCCTAATTACCTTAAAACCGATTCAAGATTTAGCATATATTATGTTTTGCTGATTCGGTCACCTTTTACCTCATATTTCAAAAGTGTAGGAAACTTTCACTAAATAAACCATTGCATCTCAGTAATATTGATAGAGAGAGAAGACTGCTATTATGGTATCCATGACCATGAGCCACATCGTCAGAGAGTGATATATGTATGGAGTAATGAGACTTTAGGCTCATCAACGATATATGTATGGAGTAATGAGACTTTAGGCTCATCAACTTACCAGTATGGTCTATTGTTAAAAGTAGTTTACTACTTGCAAACTATAACTTGTCTTTCTATCTTCTATCAGTATCATTGGCTAGATGGAGTAATAATGGTTTGCCCTGCTCCTTCAAGATAGTTATCATAGTAATTCAAAAGTCCTGCATCGTTGCTGTCTTTATAAAGATACTAGACCTCAATTAGCAATTACATAAGCACCCTACATTAGCTCTACTTCCAGGCTCAGTCAAGATGAAACTACCTTTTCCTGGAAAATTGGTGATATAACTTTCAGCAAAGCGGTAAGTACATTCTGGATACAAATCCCGACTTGAATCAACACCAAAGTGTTGTCAAGTGTTCCCTAAAACATTCTGATTCCCCGTAGCTTTTCTTACAATACTTTGCTGGAATTCATTCATATTCATGTAAATCGGCTAAGAGACAGACAGACACCATGGACAATAACTAAACCTTCTTAGTATTGGTCATGATAACTGAAATAGCTAAATTATGGTAATTCTTCAACAGGCACTGTTGATATATGAGGTTATAAGTTAGCGAATTACAAAATCATATTTCATTTACTAGTTTCTCATTTATTAAGGATTTAAACCACCATCAGATTTATTTGAAAAGAGAGAAGAAATTCTTTGAAGTATTTATTCGATCGCTCTGTATGATGCACACCAAGGTATAAGAATAATGAATTTCAAATACATAAGCCGTAGTGACTTCAGAAATCAATTAAAATAATTATAGGTAACATTGGAGTTAATTAGTAGAAATTCTTCAATTTCAAAACTGGAGATTTTATATATATCCTTTGCATGATGAAGACTAAGGAAAACAACATATCTTGGGGTCTGACTAATAATGAAACACTCCTGAATCAGCAACACATTTTCCCTCAAGCTAAATTAGCCGTAGTAATAGGAAGGGTAATGGTAAACTGGACGAGGATAGCCATAATAACCATAGCCATAGGAAGGTTCAGCATAAGGTTCAGGATCGGCAGACCTCTTTGCGTAGTGGTGACCATAAGGACGGTAGACAGGGTAGTGTCCATTATAGTAGGAAGCCTTAGCCTCTGGTTCTGGCTCAGCAGACCTCTTGTGATGGTGGTGCCTATAACCGTAGCCTACTGGGTAGTAGGTACGATATCCATAGGGATGACCATAGCCGTAGCCATAGGAGGGGCGATAATAGCCGTGGGAAGGACGATAATAGTCATAGTCTGGCTCCGCATTTCGCTTCTCGATCTCAGAAGCGCAAGCGTAAGCTACCAGGAGCACAAGTGCCTAGAATTTTAATTAAAATATTTTAAGAAAAAAACTAAGAATCCCTCCTGTAACCACGCAATCAAAACGCTATGAAGCATTAAAGAACAAGGTGCTGTTGAAGGAGTGTTATATTTCTATTCCATTATGGTTTTTAAATATCAACATATAAAACTACTGTTCAAAAACTTATCGTGAAGCATTGATAAAAAAAATATTAGTACTCAAGGATGGCATTTTAGATTTCATAAACATTTAGAGAAAGCTAAGATATACATGTCAATTATTACCAATATAAAGAAAAACAACTAAGGAAAAATTCATTCCAGACGTGATACTTTTCAAATGGGAGTTAAATATCTGCATAAAGAGATAATTTAAAGGAATTTTTTTTTAAATTACCTTGGGGAAGGAAATTGAAACTCTATGAGAGAGCAATGTTACTTTTCTTGGCTTTTACATAAGCATGGAAAAAATATATTACTTTTTATAAGGCAATAATTGTTGAATAATAATTAATGTCTATAGTGGCTATTCTTAGTATAATGGTCTTTGTATTAAAGACTGTTTCATTAACAAAATATATTCATATCTAGATTTGAAAGAAGTACTGATTAAAATCTTTAGATTGACAATAAAATGAGTTGTCCTTTTGGATAATAGTCTCTTAAACTACTGATATCATGCTCATTGAAGATAATATACATACCAGAAACTTCATTGTTGTCTGTGTGTGTGATACCGTGGCCGCTAGTGAGCGAGTGTCTGTTGATTAATATCAGCTTCATCGTTTTATAGTCGATTCTTGTGGAAAAGACCTTCAGTCATCGTAGTGACATTGAGACCAGACACCAGAATTTTAGTCCGAATAAATCACGTCATATCGGTTTTATATTTTACCTCCCTAACTTTCTATTCTTGGAGCTAGCTTTCAGCCCTCATTTAAGCTGTTATGTGGACAATATTCGTTTGATTGTAGTTTCTTTGAACAGATTCCTCATTAGTCCCAACACACTCCAAATTTCTTCTTCAATACCTGTGAGTTTAGCCATTTCCCTAAGCCCTCAGGTAATTTATTGAATGGTTTGAGAACTATTGCTTATACAAAGATCTTCGTTCGACTAGTTTTGTTGCATCTTGGCTTTATATTCTTACTAATGACATAAGGCTATAGGTATCTTTCTGGATTAATACTCATTATTGATAAGTACTTCAAACGACATTGTAGTATACTTTTGCTAGTGAAGGTCGATTTAAATGGGCTTAATTGTGCAACGCGGAAGCTTATTGCAAATTATCTTTCTGTACAGGGACCAGCTACAAATAAAATCGTTATGTTGTAAACCACTAAATATGTAAGAGGGCAGCTACTTGCGCATTTATGGCATACAATGTCTTAAAAAGAAAAGAGTTTACTTTATGGACAATTAGACGACTAATTATTATTCATTAGTGGCTTCTTAACCACTTTTGGATTCCAGAGGTAACTTTTTGACAGCTTTATGAAGCTTGCGACAGATCTCTAACCACTGAGGTTTTTAGGAAGCAATTGACGCTCTGTCAATCTCGTAGCAGTAAATTAGAAATCAACGAATAACTCATGAGAAAGTAGAAGTATAAGAAAGTTAACTAAATAAAACTTTTATCCAAAATTTCTGGATTTCATCAAATATGCCCATGACCAATGAGTCGGGATATTACTTTATTTGCCATTTCAACTGTAATTATTTTGTTGTTTTGTCCTTCATTATCCTGCTATAGGATTCTTTGTTGCATTGAGATGAGTCTTCAGTTCTTGGAAATTCTCCGCCAGTGACAGTAAAAAACTATATATATGAAATTTGATCACAATGATTTATATCAAATTTTATACGTTTGTTAAATTTCTCTTCATTAAAACCTAGAAAAGGTATAATGCATAGAAAATGAGCTCAAATTCCAGTCTAATAGTGATAGATTTGAGGAAGGCCACTCATCTGATAATATTTTGATTTAAAGACTGACTGCCGTTATACAAAAGTGTAGAGCCACCTCAAAAATCAGACTCTTTCATTGTGGGGATCCCTTTTTTCTGATAAAAATGTAGGCATTCAGGGGCCAGTCAACGCAGTTTTGTTAGTAGAACTTAAACTTCAATAACTGTTGATGATAACTTTTAAAAATTTATTTGTTTATTTATTTGTTTTCAATTTTTCTATTTATTTATTTTTCTATTTTTTTACCATTTTACCACTTTCAGGATTTGGCACCACCTGATCATCTGGAAGCCAGGCAGGAGATGATCAAAGTTCTCGGATGGAATAAAAGAACTGAAATAGCTAACACCATTAAACTCCAAGAGGCGTGAGTAACTATAGCAAAAGTCCAGGCATGATAACACACGGTAATTGAAATACCAGGTGCCAAAACGAAAATTCCTTATCTTTAGAAGACGTTAGGGGGGACTAATATCAGTAGGTGCTTTAACCTCTTCGGGACCGTACCAGTGAATATTGGGTCTGTATCATCTATTTGTATGGATATGGACAAGGAGTTTACAGGCAGTGATTCTCCAGTACTGACATTTCCTAGCATTTCCACCTCTTCAGATGTCATTTAATGGATCCCGGTGCTTTGAAAACATCAATATTTGTCTTTTCTATCAGAAGCTCACTAAGTTCAACAAACCTTTAATTTTGTCAAGAACAGGCAATTTTATATAAGGTTAACCATCTGTAGATTTTTTGGACTCACTGACACCTCCTCGAATCATCCTGTTTTCCTTTATGACAGTCATTTAGAATGGGAACTGGAATAGTATACTGGTTACCTTTCCCAACGAAATCAAAATAAGAAATATATTTCACTTATCTTATGTGTGAACATCCATGCACATGTATGCTATGGATGCCTGGTAGTAATTACTGAAAGGAGATTTGGCTCCTGTCACCGATAAATCAAATTTTCCGCTCGCGTGCGCCCACGCACACACATACATACACACACACACACACACACACACATAGGTCTTAGATGAATGGTTTCCAGCGAGACCGTCACTTTTTTATTTATTTATTTTTATTTTCTAGTTATTATGGGACAATATACATACTGACTGAGTATAAATCAGACTACGATCAGCTATGACGCATAACAATCGACTAAAAACCATATACATTGCTTAGGTAAATAACAGAGGTATTCTGGATTTTTATGGAACGAACTCTTAGCATTTTATATCTCACTTGGTTCGGTTCGGCAATGAAACACGTTAAAATTAACGACTAGAGGGAGAAGGATATTCATTTTCTTATCACCTTTTACCGAAAATGCACAGCAAAGAAAATTAATGTTAATCAGTTAATTTCTTTCCAACTAAGGTGGTTCATACATGGGTTACACAAATCAATTGGTGTATCTTCGGATCTAGATAATTTTATCAAAAGTCTCATTAACGTTGCGTCGTATCCTAAAGGACATCGGTGTACATAGTCATCGCCTTAAAAGCGTTCATATTTGGCGTATTTTATGTGTTTCTAACTCAGACAACTTTTTATTCGACTTTTAGATAATAGACTATGCAGTCTCACGGACGTCGATGGAGGGAGAAAACGGCTATCATGATATGTATGAGCCCCATGATTTGAAAGTAACGTTAAGTAATGGGACTTTAGACTCACTGACTTACTATCAAGGCCTCTTGTTAAAATTAGTTTGCTACCGACAAAATATTAATTGTATTCCTATCTGTTCCTGACATATATTGTCGGAATAGCAACAATAGTAACATAATCTTTGACTTGAAACGGTAACCATGGATTGCCGTCCTCTTCGAATATAGTCATCAAAGCAGTTCAAAAGCTCTGCATCGTGACTTTCCTTTTCAAAGTACTAGACCTCAATAATTATATCAACTCAAGGTCTCAGCATCACTTTTCTCTCAGTCAACAGGATGTTTTCCGTTCCTAAAGTCAGTGACAATAATTTTCAGCGAGGTAGTGAAAATATACTAGATATAATCCCATACTTGAATCGACACTAGCCTTGACAACTTTTCCATGAAACATTTTGATTCCTTTTACTTTTTTCCTACAATATTTCGTTGGAATGAGTCCATCAATTTTCAGCTGAATCGGCTAACAGATAGGAAAAATATCTGGACCAAAAACAAAAAAATCTTCCAAGATAAAGGTTATGATAACTGAAAGCAACTAAGTTGTGGTAATTCTTCAACAGTCGCTGTAGTATATGTGGCGGTATTAATATTAAACGTTATTATTGGGCTAGTCACAATACTCTTATTTTGCTGTCTTGATCATCACTTATCAAGAACTGAAACCATCCCCAGGTTTAATTGAAAAGGGAGAAGAACTACGTTTAGGAGAGTTTATTTGATCCCTCCATACAATTCAATCCGAAGTATAAGAATAATGAATTTAAAACATGCATGTTGTGGTGGTACATGGAATAGCAAACAAAAAGATTACTAGTAAATTGGTGTTATTTGACTAAAATTCCTCGACTTCAGACTTAACAATTTGATATTTATGTTGAGCATGAGAAAAATAAATAAAAACCAGATATCTCGGTGTATCTGTTCATAAAACATTCCTGAATCAACAAAAAAAAAATGAGACAGTTGTGCTCCATGGAAATCGGCGGTGAGGCTTCTCCTTAACCGTAGTAATAAGATGGGTAGTGGTAGACTGGGTAAGGATACCCATAGTAGCCATAGCCATAGGAAGGCTCAGCCTCTGGTTCTGGATCGGCTGACCTTTTGTAATGGTGGTGCCCATAGCCGTAGCCTACTGGGTAGTAGCTACCATACCCGTAGGGGTGGCCGTAACCATAGCCATACGAAGGACGATAATAGCCAAAATAAGGATGATGGTAGCTATGATCTGGCTCGGCATTTCGCTTCTCAATCTCTGTAGCGCACGCACAAGCTGCTAAGAGCACAATTGCCTGGAATTTTATCAAGATCTTTAACACATGCGTTTAGTAACCCTGAATGGAAAACTTCTGCAAATGACAACGATTAAATCTGTTGTAGTAAAGTGCAAGGGAATGTGAAAGATGTGAATCATTCAAATTCGTTCACGTTTTATAGCATATAAACCTAGTTCTCAAATAGCTTTTACAATCAGCACAATATGAAATCTCAGTATTTTATAATACCTTGCACATATTCTTAAGTTAAACTTTTTTGATCTTGCAAATAAAAAGAAACGTTTGCCCAGTTGCTTATAATTAGCTGAGAATAACTAATGAAGAAAATTCTATATTTATAATCAAATAAGGTGAAGGATAAATATATAGTTTGGACTTTTAAGTATGAAAAATTAATGCCTTCTAATTACAAAGAAAATGTTCTATACTAAGAAAAAGGTCTGGTTATATTATTGTATGGGTACAAAGTGCAGTATATGACACGAGTGTACGTAATACTGAGAGAGAGAGAGAGAGAGAGAGAGAGAGAGAGAGAGAGAGAGAGAGAGAGAGAGAGAGAGAGAGAGAGAGAGAGAGAGGACCGTTTCAGTCTTCATAGACGGAAGGATCGATCCCCTTATTAATATACTCACCAGAAACTTCATTGTCGTTCGCAGGTGATAACCGTGGCCACTTAAGAGAGAGTGATTGCCAAAGTAAACTTACCAAATCCTTATATAGTTGCTTTTTAAGTAAACAGGCCTTCAGTCGACGTTGTGACATTGAGAAAGATTACTAGAATTTCGATGTTTTTTTTTTTTTTTTTTTCACGTCATGTTATCTCTTCATCTCCCAAGTTTATTTTTAGTCGGCTTCCAGTCGGCCTTCATTTGATCTTTACGAGTGGTCTATTTCCTTTATCAGTTAGCACTTAAAACTTTCCCAGTCAACTTATTTGGCGTCAGAGCTGTTTTCGAATAAATGCTTTATTTTTTTCTAGATATTATTTATTTTTCAGTTCGTTTAAGAACTTACTATGCATGAACTGTGTACCATGACCTTAAAGGTCCTTTTTCCATTATCTTTCCGCCATCTTGAATCTCTACCTGTCTAATATGATCCAGAAGTGATGCATGAATCAGCGAGATCTCGTAAATATGATGATTTCATAAATTCTACCTCAAAGTTCTTCAGAAAAATATTTAGATTCTATTCCAGCTTTAATAAGTGACTTCGAAAAAGAGTGATCCTATCACGAGATTTATCGTTATTGATAAGGGGTGCTCACTGAATATGAAACTCAAAATCTTTGGGGGGTTCATGTTGCAGGCTGATTGTATCTTTATTTTAACAGTTTTCTGAAACCCAGAAAATAAAATTACAACTAATGATATAGAAAAGGCTAAGACACCTACGCAGGCCATTCTATGGCTAATAAAATACCTGTCTAGAATTACTGAAGGACTCTATATCATTACTAGTGTAATTTTCAGGCTGTATCAGTACT
>NC_061110.1:84222578-84242331 GCF_015104395.2 Macrobrachium nipponense | reverse complement strand
GTTGCTGGATCAATAAATAATACGAATATCTAAAAAAAAAAACAATACCTTATTTACATGTGAATCAAACAAGTTATCTCAGTGAGCATTGATTATAATGTTTTCCTAAACTTGATAACTGAATAGTTTAGACACGAGTAAATAAATGTGCCATCAACATCTCTATCAACCTTTTATCTCTTGTAAAAGGAAGACCAAATGGAATCTGACAGAAATCGTTTCTGTTACATTACTCCTTCATGTTTTAAACTACCTGGAACACGTCATGAGAATGACAAATCCAGATATTTAAGACACTCCATGAATACCTCCACCTCTGTGGAAAAGTCGCCCGAATCAGCAAACCTCAAATTGTCCAAGTCTTTAATCGCCTTCAGGTTCGTAGGAGTGGTCTCGGCTTTGTGCAACCACAATGCGTTTTTTAATTAAGAGAATAAATTCTAAAATGATTAACTTTGTTACCAGTCTGATAATCTTGCATGTAAACCGGTATAATCTCAATAGTGTATATTCCGTTTGCATGACACGTTTTCAAAAGCCTCTTCACTCTGCACATGGAAATTGTACCTTTCACAGCATATCGTGCTAATTTCTTTTCGTAAGACTCTCTCTCATCATACAATAGCTATAAAAATCAATAGTGTATATTAGGCCTCTTAGGAATTGCCTACACTGGTACTCGGTGATTAAGATATGCAAATAATATTACTTCTTAAACCACTGAATAATTAGCCTTCCTTCACGGCTCTTATTCCTCTAACGGTGTTTTTAATGAGTCGTCCACCTTCATTAAAAGAAGCTTGTTGCTACCCAAGAATTCAAATGACACTGTACTTTATCTGTTATGAAAATGATAAGTAAGAAAAAATCTATAATAACACTAATACGGAAGAGAGAGAGAGAGAGAGAGAGAGAGAGAGAGAGAGAGAGAGAGAGAGAGAGCCAGCCTCTAACCACTTTAGTAAAACATTATCAAGTGGTTAACCAGTGTAAACAGGACGAGAGCAATCATTGCTTTTGCTTTAAGTTTTGTCATTCTCACTGGCATAATGAGCATATGTAATCTGCAGTTGATTTCTCCTTGGTTTTGCGTTCCAGTATAGATAACTCCCGACTTTCTTTCTTCCGAATGGAGTTTCAATTTTCTTTTTTTCTCTCTCACTTTTTTTCTCTTATAAAAATTCCTTTCCGAAAAAACAATTCAGTTGTTACGGATTTCTTTGTGGATCAACCCATTCCATTTATCTTTTTCTATTGGCATTCCTTCTGAATCATTTTGGAGAGCTAATGACGGGAAATTGCTTTTTCCATCTTTCCGTTATATAAATCATTAATTTAATAATAGCTTTCGTGTTCATTTTTCTCCTTTAGTGGTCGTTGTGGCATTTGTTTCACAGACATGTCAGTAGGTTCAGCAACCTTTCTATTTCTGCTTAAACGTTTGATAATTGGCGCAACAACCACCAGTGTTTTTAATATATACACACACATTACCGAGTCGGTAATGTAACTGAAATCCTGATTTCTCCTCTGTCCGCTGGTTCGAATCCACGAGAGGACGAAATTATTATCAACTAAACAATTCTCTTTCGGTTAACATATATGAAAATATATTAATTCCGAGGTAGAGCGAATTGGATTTCAACGGCATTTGTAGCTTGATGCATGTCTATGAATCACTGTGACGTGATGAAAATTCATATATATGTATATATATTATATATATATATATATATATATTTATATATATAGATATATTATATATATATATATATCCCCCCTATATATATATGAATCCCCTTTACTTTTGCCCTATTCAGTTACAATATTCATTAAAGTACAAGCCCCATAGAATCTCCTCTCTCGCGCGCACGCTTCCCGCTCCTCTCTTTTTTGCTCTTGTCTGCCGCTTTCCGTCTCTTGCAGATACACCGAGTTGTTGGGTCCCAAAACCCAGAACCCGCAAGTTAAGCAGACGGGCGCCTACGAGATGAGTCTCACTTCGTTCCCAGCTCCTGGCCAGTTCGGAGCTCATCACCGGTACACACGTGCGGACCGAACCTTGTATTGTAACCGATTCTTGTAACAAAAACGCAAATGTGGACGGTTCCTCGAACCCGAACCCCAACCCCGAACCCGAGAGGTTCGAGGCTCCGTTCGTCCTCCGTCCCGCCAATTGTCGGTTTTTCGGCCCCGAATCAAAGGGAGGTCTCTTTGCGCGTTACGCCATGTGTGTAAGGTGGGTACACACGTGCGAACCGAACCTTGTATTGTAACCGATTCTTGTAACAAAAACGCAAGTGTGGACGGTTCCCTCGAACCCGAACCCCCCGAACCCGCGAGGTTCGAGGCTCGGTTCGCCCTCCGTCCCGCCAATTGTCGGTTTTTGGGCCCCGCATCAAAGGAGGTCTCTTTGAACGTTACGCCATGTGTGGACGGGACCTGTATGACACGCGTAACAACAGAGGTTGCTGAACTTGGTTAACACCGACTATGAACAAGACCGTCCATAGTAGAGTCCCTTGTTTTTGGTCAGTCAGTACGTATATGTCTACCATGGCTGATTGGAGTGAGGAAGAGGTCCTTCAATTTATTAGTTATTACGAAGAAAAGACTTTACTGTGGCCAGAAACTTCTTGGAATCTCATGTCAGCGAGTAATTCCCGACCACTGTATTCTACCCTTCTAGTATATAACCTTGATTGCCACCATCTTCTTTTATTTTGCTTTATCTTCGTTAAATAATGTATATGAATATACGCGGCAGCTGCTACTTGCATGGTGGCCATCGTCGGTAAACAACCCGGACAGATACAGACTGATGATCGCAGTGGATTGAAATGAAGTTACGTGCTGAACGTGGTTACGGTTCGTCCTCAACATTTTGACACCTTGTAACCGTATATGCGTAACTCAGTTACAAATACAAGGTTCGGCTCTCACGTGTGTACCCACCTTAAATTACATACTGTTCCCTTTGCTCACGCGCCTCTGGGCCCATGTGGCAAGCCTTGGACCCTTACCTGATGCCCTCGGAGAAGTCCCTTCCTCCATCTGCACTTCTACGAAGCTATATCTCAGCAAGAAGGTATCCCTGCTGTGAGGTGGATCTTTTCTATCCATAGAACTCTGGGCCCATAGATGTTCGCTGTAAATCAACAGAAGTGTCACTGAACGCCTGTTCATTGCTCCAAGCAATTGTTCCAGTACTAGACCGACCTTATGTGAGGGTCATTAGCATCCTTGCTGGCGCCTTGAATTAGTAGAGTAGCATTAAAGTGTCAATACTTCCCTTGTAAATTTAACCCTTGGAGTTTCCTTACGATTTTTCCCTTGAATTTTATTTGGCCCTCAGCCGACATCTTTTTTTTCTATTTCTAATTAAGCTCGGTTGGACATCCCCTTTGGTCGCAGTCGGCTGCAAAACTCGTTGTTACCGGAACCATTCGAGTTTAAATAAAAAAAATAATATATAATATATATATATATATATATATATATATATATATATATATATATATATATATGTATGTAGGTAGGTAGGTACATATATTGATGGGGAAATAAGAAATAAAGGAATGTGAAAGAGAAAATTATTAAATTACCCCATTAATTAAATCTACATTTCACAAAACTGCTTTTGAGTAGTACTTGAAAACTAGACATTAAGATCGAAAGTAAATTTGAGATGAGAATCTTTACAAATGACTATCAAGGAAGAGAATTGACAAAGCAAAGCATTTTGTTTACCAAGACTGACTCCTTTTGTTTTTTATCCTGTTTTCCAAGTAGGGAGAAGAAGAATATAAAATCCATTTATTTTCATATGGGGTTTCCAGTCTTTAAAAAACGCAGGTGAAATAAAATGCAATTTCCTTAACAATTTAACAGTAGGGTAAACTACAATGAGGTCATATTTTGGAAATTTGTCACTTACGGTATCCCTGATTTTCGTAACAAATGAGGTTTAGCCAGTATCTTTTCTCCGGGATATTCACTGGAGCTCTACTTCGACATATATATATGGACAATTAGTGAATGTTCCTTCATATGCGAACAGTATATAAGGTCTATGATCACAAAGTGAATACGAGTGAGAATATTGCCAAGCGAAATCAGTACCATTCATGGAACATCTGTGAGTGATTTTTAAGAAATAATTCTAGATTCAACAACAATTAACAACATAAACAAACCTTGAAGGCCATCATCGCCATCATATTGTGGGCGCGGCGAGCCTATCGGAAGCTTTGATTACTCAGTTCTAACTAAAAGATGTTTATTTATAAATAAATCTTAATTCTTTTGGTTTCGTGACATGTGGTCTCCAATGACAAATGCACCGACCGCGACCACTTTCCCGGAGCCGTCTATAAAATGCCGAGGAGGCTGGAATTCGACACACTCTACCGCCCAGTTGGCCACGGTGAACACCAGCTAGCAACAATGAAGTTTCTGGTTTGTACATCTCTTGCAACTTAATTATATTTGTCTTACATAAAGGTTAAAAAGTTTCGAACCTTAAATTATGTTAAAAACATCACATATTCCAATGCAGTCACATAATGTTTTAATTCTTTAAAATTTCGATATTATTTGATAAAAGGTTGAAATATGTATGTACACATATACAGTATACCACTGTATGTATAAACACAAACAAATGACACTCTCTCTCTCTCTCTCTCTCTCTCTCTCTCTCTCTCTCTCTCTCTGTTTAAACTTTTTATATTACCATTGTCGTTTTTAGCGTTTTGATTGCAGACTATAATTTTCAATTCTTTTCTGTACTTGCTGTGATTATATGTGTTATATACTTTACACTATTAAGGGATTTTAGAAATTACCTTATAATATTAAACTACTCTCCTAATTACCCTACCAATTTCAAAGACAATCATTAATTAATAAATAAATAAAAGTCGCAACTCAGAATGTACCTCTACTTGTGTTGTTGACCATTTTATCAAAAAATAATCAAAACAACATATTAGAAATTTAGTTAGGATAGCAATAACACAACTATCCTGAAACCTTTTAATGAGACTTACAACGGCAACCCTTCCCTATATTCACCAAATATTCTATTTAAATTTCCAGGTAATTGTGCTCTTAGCGGCTGCCGCTTGCGCTACTGAGATTGAGAAGCGAGAGGCGGAGCCGAGCTATGGCTATTATCGTCCTTATTACGGCCATGGATATGGCTACCCCTATGGGTATCGTAGCCACTACCCAGTAGGCTACGGTTACGTGCACCGCCATCACAAGAGGTCTGCTGATCCAGAGCCAGAGGCTGAAGCTTCCTACTACTATAGACACTACCCTGTCTACCATCCTTATGGTCACCACTACGGAAAGAGGTCTGCCGATCCTCACCCTTTTGCTGAGCCTTCCTATGGTTACTATGGCTATCCTCGACCAGTCTACCACTACCCTTCCTATCACTACGGTTAAGGAGAAACATCACCGTTGATTTCTCTGGAGCATAAATGTGGATTTTCCATTGTTGCTGATTCAAGAGTGTCTTATGTACATAAAAACGAATTGAATTGAGACTGCAAAGCACATTCGATTTTTATTTTCATCCCTCATCATATACAAGGAAATATAAAGCTAAGCATTTTAAAATCAAAGGACTCATACACAATGTAACTAACATTACTGTGAGTCATTTATCTTTTTTCTTGGTGACTATTTATTAGGCATTTTTTGCTTCAACCAAGTCCTTTTAATGCAAATATTGCTTTTTCACACTGATAGTGTTTACTCTAGGATAAATGAACACACTCGAAAGCTCTATCAACCTTCTGCCTTGCAGAGGCAGAAAACCAGATGAAGCTCGGTCAGTTATCGGGTCCTTTATGAGTTATGGTAACCTCATCGTTTTTCTTGAGCAGTTGTCAATTCGACGTCATATTCCTCCTTCATTGTTTAAGACAGCGGGAATTCGGCGTGAGCATGACAAATCGTACTGCTCAGGAAACTACATAATTATCTTCACTTATGTGGTAAAAGTTCCAGAATCAGCAAACCTCAAAAATGTTCAAGTCATTAATTAAATTATGGTTGGTAAGACTGGTTACGTCTCCGCCCAGCCACTAGGCGCCATTGAAATTAATTGATATACACTGATATAATGATTGTTTTAATTCTGTTTATGTTGCCTAGTAACTGGTGCAGTTTCAATACTTCCGTTTTCATAAGACGTGGTAATAAGAATTTTCACTTAACATTCAAGGGTTTCACCTATTGCTATGTCAGGCTAATTTCTTTTTTTTTTTTGTGCAAATATGTCTCTCTCGCTCTTTTTTTATACCCACACACACGCGCGCACATACAGTTAAGTATATCTTAGTTTAACCAGACCACTAAGCTGATGAACAGCTTCTCCTAGGGCTGGCCCAAAGGATTAGATATTTTTACGTGACTAGGAACCAATTGGTCACCTAGCAACGGGACCTACAGCTTATTGTGGGATCCGAACCACACTATATCGACAAATGAATTTCTATCACCAGAAATAAATTCCTTTGATTCCGCGTTGGCCGAGCCGAGATCCGAACTTCGGACCACCGGATTGGCAGCCGAACGCGAAAACCACTCGTCCAGCGAGGAACTTACGCACACATACAAACACACACACACATATACATAAATATATATACATACACATACTATATATATATATATATATATATATATATATATATATATATATATATATGTATATATATATATATATATATATATATATATATATATATATATATCATATATATATATATATATTATATATATATATATATAAATATGAATATATATCTATATATATATATTATATATATATATATATATATAGTATATATATATATGAGATGCTACTGTTCTAAAACTAGCATATGTAAACAGAAAAGATGCGAAGCCCGAGGATACGTCTGTGAAACGAAAGGCATAGCGTCCCTTTAAAAAAAAGGGGGGGAAGATATGAAAACCATTAGGATTATTATTTGATATTACGGAACGAAGACCCAAGAAAACAACAATTTGAAGTCATCTGTTTAAGGAATTCTGCGGGAAATTAATATGGTTGGTCGACAATTTAACAACAAGATTGTTCTTTACAGAAGAAAATTTAACAAGAAAGGGAAAACAAAAGAATCTGGAGGCAAGAAATTCGGAACCTGGCAAGCGCCGGTGACGCAAAGCCAAGGAGTGATCAACGGAAGATTACATAGGACATTACATTAATCAAAATTATGAATTTGGTAGCAAAACCAATTCCTTGCTCTCGTTCTTTTTACACTGGTTAACTCTCTCTCTTTTCCTCTCTCTCTCTCTATTCCGTATTAGAGTTGTTCAAAATTTGGTACTTATTTTTTATTTTCATAATTCACAAGAGAAGGAATTCTTGGACGGCAGATGACTCATTCAAGGCGCTTTAGAGAAATAACTACCCCTGAGGAATGCTAATTAGTCAGTAGTTTAACAAGTAATATGATTTGCATATCAGAGTGGATAAGTACCCACATACGCAGTTCCTGAAAGACCCAAAGTACAATGCAAATTTTGCTAGTTATCTTTTGAGGAGAGAGAGATTTGGATAAGTGAAATCAACTTCGCATATTGTGAGGGGTACAATTTCCATGTCTAACGTTAGAAATCTTATGACCACTTCATATGAAAACTGGAGAATTGAAATTATAATGGTTATTAAGTATGATTACCAGGCTACTGATGAACACTTGACGATAATTTGCCAATGTTAAACGAAGAATCTTCATTATGAGCAAATAAGAGCTATATATTTAGTATTGTTTCTTATAATCTAGTCTGTGTTATATGTAAATGATAATAGATAGATTGGTGGAAAGCTAATTACATATTTCAGTGTCCAACAAGGTTTCACTCAAAGGAATGACTGAAAAGATATATTCATAATTAGAGAGAAGTAATTTGTAAATAAATCTTCAAAGAAACGTTCTCAAGAACTGAGCAAGTTCGTAAAAGAAAATCAAGTGAACGCCCCTCCTCTCGCTAAGGAAGGCTTGATGTCAGTTAACCAGTGAAGGACAAATTTAAGTAAAGGGTCGAAAAGGGACTGATGGGAAAATCTATGTTGATTCCTGCTGGTTATCGTCGTCTCTGTGGGAAATTCACCAGAATGAACAAGCCCCAGTTGTCCGAGGGATTCATCACCTTCTGGTTCGTAGGAGTGGTCTCGGCTTTGTACAACTACCATGCTTTCTTTTTTTTTCTTCTTCTTCTTCTTCTTTTTTTCTTTTTAATTAAAACCATATTTTCTAATAGGGTAGATCCAGGTAATAACTCTGCGTCTAGTATTTTTATTTGAAAATTACAGTTTCCTGTAGTAATTGAGTTGCTTATTAAGAAATTAACGTTATTTATTGGGTGTCGACTGTAATTATCCCCCAGGGCGCCTGTACTAAACACAGCGAAATACATTTGACTCTCCAGTACCTATAATGGCTGTCGTATTCGCGGGAGCATTCCTTACAGTCGTTGTGGAGTTATTGCCTAGAATTACCTCTCTCTCTCTCTCTCTCTCTCTCTCTCTCTCTCTCTCTCTCTCTCTTCGAAGTCTGATAAACTTGTTTATAAATCACTACAATTTCAATACTCCAGTTTTCAAATTGCGCGTTCAAAAGATTTCTCAATTTATATGGAAATTTTACCCTCCACAATATGCACAGCTAATTCCTTTTACAAATACCTCTCTCACCCTTGAATGGTTTGCTAAATTATAGTAGTATTTTAGGGTCATCTAAGAATTGCGTGCGTAGGTACTCAGTGATTAGGATATGCAAATGATGTTACTTCCTAAACCATTGAATAGTTAGCGTTCAAGGGCAGTAATCTTCTAAGGGTGTTTTTGATGAGTCATCTACCTTCATCGAAAGTGACTTGCTAATACCATAGCATTCACATGAGACTGTACTACTCACTTGTGAATTATGAAAGTCATGAATAATGGTAAATCTATAACATTATCTGAACGAGAGAGAGTGAGAGTTGTTGGGGGGGGGTGGGGGGGGGGGGGGGGGGGGGGAGGACTCTAATCACTAAGTAAACCATTACCAGGGAGTTAACCAATGTAAACAGGACGGGAACAAGTTATTGTTTGTGCTTTCAAATTAATCCTTCTCGTTGACCTAGTGATCATATGTAATCTAAAGTTTAATACTCCTTGACTTTTCTGCGTCATGGTGCTTGATAACTTCCGAGTTCCTGCCTTCTGAACTGCTACTTCAAAATTGTATCTTTTCATTCTTGCTATCAGTTTTCTTCATCAAAGTGCGATTTTGCTGTTATAATGAGAATTGATACCATTCATTTCCCTTTTTTTATTTTCTATCCCTGCTGAACCCTTTAGATAGATAAGGACGTGAATTGAATTTTTTTTTTTTTCTGGGCCATCCTTCCGTTATAGGAATCATTATCCCCATTCCAGCCAGTTGTTAAGGTTGGTAACAGAGGTTTCGTCGTTATCCAGCCACCAGGCGTCACTAGATCAAATCGACATATAGAATATTCTTTTTTTTTTTTTTAGAATTCTGTTAATATTTCGTAGTAATCGTCGCAACTCTATCAGTCCCATTTTCGTGCGACGAGGTAACAATTTTTCTCACCTTGCACACGTGAAACCTTACCTTTCTCGTTAAGTTCAGATATTTTTCTCATAAAGATTTCTCACACTTCCTGTCTTTCTTTATATATATATATATATATATATATATATATATATATGAATAATTATCACATCGAACCGTGATCCATTTATATATCAATTCAAGCTACAAATGTCCTTTAATATCTAAATTCACTTTACCTCCCAAATGATATATTTTCATATATGTACCGAAGGGGAATTTTTTAATTGATAATAATTTTCGTACCCCCCCATGGGATCGAACCACCGTCCAAGTGGACGGGGACGAAATCAGGACGGTCAGTGACGCTAACCGTTGGCTGATTGGTTAGCGTCACTGACCGTCCTGATTTCGTCCCCGTCCACTTGGACGGTGGTTCGATCCCATGGGGGGACGAAATTATTATCAATTAAAAAATTCCCCTTCGGTACATATATGAAAATATATCATTTGGGAGGTAAAGTGAATTTAGATATTAAAGGACATTTGTAGCTTGAATTGATATATATAATATATATATATACATAATTATATATATATATATATATATATATATATATAGATATATATATATATATAATAATTATTAATATACTATATCTATATATATATATATATATTTTATATATGCTCTATGTTATATATATAATATATATATATATATATATATATATATATATACTATATTATATATATATATATATATATAATAATATATATCATATATATAGTATTATATATATATATATATTATTTAATATTTATATATATATATAATATTTATATGTATATAATAATTATAATATACAATATATATATATATTGTATATTAATATTAATATAATATATATATATATGTATATATATATTATTATATATTATATATATACATTTCTTTATATATATATATATATATATATATATATACTATATATATAAGATATATATATACATATATATACTATATATATATATATATATAGTATATATATATACCTGATATATATATAATATTATACATAATATATATGCAACAGAGAAAATTTTTTATGCTATACTGTTTGTACGCCAGTATAATTGTTCAATTAATAGTTACGCCAGCAATTCCATCATAGGAACAAAACCAGATTATGCTCCAAAATGCCTCGAGCCTTAGATTAGATTAAGCATACTTATCTACTTTATTTTAAGAAGTGATTATCTTGACATAGTAAACCTTTTTCCCTTTATGAGGCAGAGGGAGCATATAACTTTTTTCAAAGCAAAATTTGCTTTTAAAATTCCAATATCAAAAAGGACCTAAAAATTCAATTCTGTCATAACCTCGTAAGTTCAGTTACAAAGACCACAAGTTTCAGCATTGTTAGATTATTTTAAGAGAATCAAAGGGCTGGTGGCCTTATGTTTACAGATAACAACAACAAAAAAAGTTCATATGTCAAAATGTTACAGAAATCACTTGAATATTGATGTAGAAGGATTTAACGTTCCTAGATAAATGGGCCTGTCCGTTTTAGATATAGTGTCTCCAATACAATGGTATTGATAGTGTGGTTTTTGGATCAAATTGGAATTTCAAGTGGTTTTGAATATTATTGTCATCGTCGGTGTACTTAAATATAAAATGTTCCTGACCTTTCCCATTCTTTTACTTTTAATAGAAAGGTGCTTGAAATCGCCACATATGTTTGTTATTCGAAGCATTAGAACAAGAATAGGCTTCGTAAGAAATAGTCATACAGAGAATTATAATACGTGGCGGTTATACTGAAATTTCAATTGCAAACTTCATAACCAAGCACCAGCATTTGTGGAATCAAGATCTTTAAGAATCCCAGGGAAGCTATTACAGGAACACAAGAAGGATAGTACTTGTCGAGAGAGATGCTCATTTTAAGAAGTTACTCGTAAATATTCCCTTGATACCAATTACCATCAATAATCAATGTACGAGACCTTCAATAGTAACAAAAATCGGGACCTGCAGTGAGCCTCTCAGAATCTCTGATTGCTCATAATTTCAAGTAAAAGATATTTATGAATCATAATCCCTCTCGGTTTCCGTAATACGATTATTGTCTCCAATGACAAATGCACTAACCACGGACACTTTCCCAGAGTCGCCTATAAAATGCTGAAGCAAAAGCAATTCAGTACACTCTATCTCCCAAGTGGCTTCTGGAAACACAAACGAGCAACCATGAAGTTTCTGGTTTGTACATCTCTTAGAACCTAAGTGGTTTAGTCTTTCAAAAACCTACCTCTTTAGTGATTCTGTGAAAAAAAAAGGGGGGAAATTTCAAATCACCATTTTTTGTTAGTCTTAATAGATTTCCAAAGTAAAGAGATAATATTTTGATGATTGCAATGCATTAGCTAAGAATAAATATTTAATTACATAGTTTTGGATGAATATGTAAAAAGCAGTTATGGTCAAATAAATTCAAGCTCTCTCTCTCTCTCTCTCTCTCTCTCTCTCCATCCAAAATTTCAAAATTTGTCATAGCTTTGCAATATGCCAACAACTGACAACAACTCTTCCATGTATTCGCTATATGAGACCAAAAATATTTCATTAAATTTCCAGGTAGTTTTACTATTGGTAGCCTCCACTTGCGCTGCTGACATTGAGAAGCGAGATGCTGAGCCAGACTATGGCTATTATCGTCCTTCCCTTGGATATGGCTATGGTCACCCATATGGAGTTCACCACCATTACAAGAGGTCTGCTGAACCAGAGCCTGAGGCTTCCTACCCCTCTGGACACTATCCGGTCTACCCTCCCCATGGCCATCAATATGGGCACTACCCCGTCTACCCTCATCATAGCCACCACTATGGAAAGAGGTCTGCCGATCCTTAACCTCATGCTGAACCTTCTGACGGCTACCATGGCTATCCTCATCCAGTCTACCACTACCCTCCCTATTACTATGGTTAAGGAGCAATGACTTCCTTCTGATTCTGATCTTCGAGTGTCTTCTGTACTCACATGATCTGAATTAAAACTGCTAAATACATTTTACTTGTTATTCCCATCCCTATCATCATCTAAAGAAATTTAAATATATGAGTCTTAAGAAACATTTGAGTAAATTACGTTTTCTTGTAAAACATTTATTCCACTCCTCTGATTTCATATCATCTTTATCATCTTTAAATGTTTTGACAGCAGAATAAACACGCATTCAACAACTTTAATAACTATTTTCCTCATAGCGCAAGGAAATCAGATTAAATCCAGACAGGCGTCGTGTCCTTCTACAGATTAATCAAGCTACCCGCGTCGTTCACATCGAGCGGTAATCTATTTGGCATCATATTCTTCCCTCATTGCTCAAGACAGAGGGAGCACCAAGTGAACATGAAAAAACAGAGCACTTTAGGATACTATAAACCTCCAATTGCTCAAATTCTTTAATCACTTTCATGTTGGTGTGTGTACTTTATAAAGTCTTTTACGTCCTTTAGTCGTCCACTTTAGGATGCAATAAGTATAGTACATCAAATTACCCAAGTCTTTGCTATTATATTCATAATTTTACAGTTTTGTAAGCTTTATTAACTGTTGTATCTATAATTAGTTACAAGATTTCTCAGCCTTAAGCACGAAAATTTTACCTTTCATATTATGTAAAGTATAATTTCATTTTCTCTCTCTCTCTCTCTCTCTCTCTCTCTCTCTCTCTCTCTCTCTCTCTCTCTCTCTCTCTCTCTCTCTCTCTATTCCATATCAGAGTTGTTCAAAATTTGGTACTTGTTTTTGATTTTGATAATTCACAAGAGAGGGAATTTTTGGAAGTCAGATGACTCATTCAAGACGCTTCAGAAGAATAACTACCCTTGAGGAAAGGTAATTAGTCAGTAGTTTAACAGGTAATATTATTTGCATATCCGAGTGGATAAGTACCTACGTACGCAGTTCCTGAAAGACCCAAAGTACAATGCAAATTTTGCTAGTTATCTTTTGAGGATACAGAGATTTGGATAAATGAAATCAACTTTGCATATTGTGAGGGGTAAAATTTCCATGTCTAACGTTAGAAATCTTATGACCACTTCATATGAACACTGGAGTATTGAAATTATAACGGTTATTAAGTAAGTTTACCAAGCTACTTTAAAAAAAATTGATTCCTGCTGTTTAAGAAACTCTGTGATTATCTTCGTCTCTGTGGGAAATTCACCAGAATGAACAAGCCCCATTTGCCCGAGGGATTCATCACCTTCTGGTTCGTAGGAGTGGTCTCGGCTTTGTACAACCACCATGCTTTCTTTTTTTATTCTTGTTTTTTTTTTTTTTTTTTTTTTATTAAAACCATATTTTCTAATAGGGTAGATCCAGGTAATAACTCCGTGTCTGGTATTTCTTGGAAAATTACAGTTTCCTGTAGTATTTGAGTTGCTTTTTTAGAATTTACCGTTATTTATTGGGTGTCGACTGTACTTATCCCCAGGGGCTAGTACTAAACTAGGCGAAATACATGTGCTGTCCCAATCCCTAGTGGCTGTCGCATTCGCGGGAGCGTTTCTTGCAGTCCTCGTGGAGTTATTGCCTAGAATTACCTCTAATAAGATTTATGTCTTTAGAAGTCTAATAGTCTTGTTTATAAATCACTACAATTTCAATACTCCAATTTTCATATCATGTGGGTAAAAGATTTTTCTATTTACACGGAAATTTTACCTTTCACAATATGCACTGCTAATTCCTTTTACAAATACCTCTCTCCCCCAAGAATGGTTTGCAAAATTATAGTAGTATTTTTGGGTCATTTAAGAATTGCGTATGTAGGTACTCAGTGATTGGGATATGCAAATGATATTACTTCCTAAACCACTGAATAGTTAGCGTTCAAGGGCAGTAATCCTCTAAGGGTGTTTTTGATGAGTCATCTACCTTCATCGAAAGTGACTTGCTAATACCATAGCATTCACATGAGACTTTACTACTCACTTGTGAATTATGAAAATCATGAATAATGGTAAATATATAACATTATCTGAACGAGAGAGAGTGAGAGTTGGGGGGGGGGGGACTCTAATCACTAAGTAAGCCATTACTGGGGAGTTAACCAATGTAAACAGGACGGAAACAAGTTATTGTTTGGGCTTTCAAATTAATCATTCTCGTTGACGTAGTGATCATATGTAATCTAAACTTTGATACTCCCTGACTTTTCTGCGTCACAGTGTTTGATATCTTCCGAGTTCCTGCCTTCTGATCTGCTACTTCAAAATTGTATCTTTTTCTTATTTCTATCAGTTTTCTTCATGAAGGTGCGATTCTGCTGTTATAATGAGAATTGATACCATTCATTTCCCTTTTTCGATTTTTTATCCCCCCTGAACCCCGTTATATGAATCATTATCTTTCATAATAGATTTCGTGTCCCCCTTCAAGCCATTTGTTAAGGTTGGTAACAAAGGTTTCGTCGTTATCCAGCCACCAGGCGTCACTGGAGAAAATCAACATATATAATATTTTTTTTTTTTTTTTTTAGAATTCTGTTAATGTTTCCTAGTAACCGTCGCAACTCATTTTCATGCAACGAGGTAACACTTTTTCTCACCTTGCACACGTGAAACCTTACCTTTCTCGTAAAGTTTAGATATTTTTCTTATAAAGATTGCTCTCTCCTCCTGTTTCTCTTTCTGTATGTATGTATGTATGTATATATATATATATATATATATATATATATATATATATATATATATATATATATATATATATATATATATACACAACAGGGAAAACTTTGTTAAGCTTCTAAAATTTCAATATCAAAAAGGAGCTAAAGTTTTCTTAATATGGACATTCAATTCTGCCATAACCTCGTAAGTCCAGTTACAAAGACCACAAGTTTCAGCATTATTAGATTTTTTTAAGAGAATCAAAGGCTTGGAGGCCTTTATGTTTAAAGATAACAACATAAAAAAAGTTCATATGTCAAAATGTTACAGAAATCAATTGAATATTGATGTAGAAAGATTTAGCCTTCCTAGATAAATGAGCCTGTCCGTTTCAGACATAGTGTCTCCAATACAATCGGTATTGATAGTGTGGTTTTTGGATCAAATTGGAATTTCAAGTGGTTTTGAATATTATTGTCCTCGTCGGCGTACTTAAATATAAAATGTTCCTGACCTTTCCCATACTTTTACTTTTAATAGAAAGGTGCTTGAAATCGCCTAATATGTTTGTTATTCAAAGCATTAGAACAAGGATAGGCTTCTTAAGAAACAGTCATGCAGAAAATTATAATACTTGGCGGTTATACTGAAATTTCAATTGCAAACTTCATAATCAAGCACCAGCATTTATGGAATCAAGATCTTTAAGAATCGCATGAAAGCTATTACAGGAACACAGAAAGGATAGTACTTATCGAGAGAGATGCCCATTTTAAGAAGTTACTCGTAAATATTCCCTTGATACCAATTACCATCAATAATCAATGTACGAAACCTTCAATGATAACAAAAAACAGGACCTGCAGTGAGCCTCTCAGAGTCTTTGATTGCTCATAATTTCAAGTAAAAGATATTTATGAATGATAATCCCTCTCGGTTTCCGTAATATGATTATTGTCTCCAATGACAAATGCACTAACCGCGGACACTTTCCCAGAGTCGCCTATAAAATGCTGAAGCAAAAGCAATTCAGTACACTCTATCTCCCAAGTGGCTTCTGGAAACACAAACGAGCAACCATGAAGTTTCTGGTTTGTACATCTCTTAGAACCTAAGTGGTTTAGTCTTTCAAAAACCTACCTCTTTAGTAATTCTGTGAAAAAAAGTGGGGAAATTTCAAATAACCATTTTTTGTTAGTCTTAATAGATTTCCAAAGTAAAGCGATAATATTTTGATGTTTGCAATGCATAAGCTAAGAATAAACATTTAATTACATAGTTTTGGATGAATATGTAAAAAGCAGTTACGGTCAAATAAATTCAAGCGCTCTCTCTCTCTCTCTCTCTCTCTCTCTCTTCTCTCTCTCTCCATCCAAAATGTCAATATTTATCATAGCTTTGCTGTTTTGGTCATGTTCATTATACATTGCACATATTGTGATTTATTTATAACATATTGTACACTACACTGGATTGTGGGTGGCAACAAGAAAATAAGTTATCAAATTATTCTAGCATTTAATAATTGGAAATGTAATTAGGTTAAAATTATTACTGTAAATCATCCTATTCTTATTTTGTTTACTATTTTCAAAAATAAAAACTAAACACATCATTGAAACACCAATCATTTCATCAATATGCCAACAACTGACAACATCTCTTCCTTGTATTCGCTATATGAGACCAAAAATATTTCATTAAATTTCCAGGTAGTTGTACTATTGGTAGTCGCCACTTACGCTGCTGACATTGAGAAGCGAGATGCTGAGCCAGACTACGGCTATTATCGTCCTTCCCACGGATATGGCTACGGTCACCCATATGGAGCGCACCACCATTACAAGAGGTCTGCTGAACCAGAGCCTGAGGCTTCTTACCCCTCTGGACACTATCCCGTCTACCCTCCCCATGGGCATCAATATGGGCACTACCCCATCTACCCTCATCATAGCCACCACTATGGAAAGAGGTCTGCCGATCCTTAACCTCATGCTGAGCCTTCTGACGACTACCATGGCTATCCTCATCCAGTCTACCACTACCCTCCCTATTACTATGGTTAAGGAGCAATGACTTCCTTCTGATTCTGATCTTCGAGTGTCTTCTGTACTCACATGATCTGAATTAAAACTGCTAAATACATTTTACTTGTTATTCCCATCCCTATCATAATCTAAAGAAATTTAAATCCATGAGTCTTAAGAAACATTTGAGAATATTACGTTTTCTTGTAAAACATTTACTCCACTCCTCTGATTTTATATCATCTTTATCATCTTTAAATGTTTTGACGGCAGAATAAACACGCATTCAACAACTTTATCAACTTTTTTTCCATGTAAAACAAGGAAACCAGATGAAACTCAGACAGGTGTAGTGTCCTTCTACAGATTAATCAAGGTACCCGCGTCTTTCACATCAATCGGTAATCTATTTGGCATCATATTCTTCCCTCATTGCTCAAGACAGAGGGAGCACCGATTGAACGTGACAAAACAGAACACTTTGAGATACTCTAAATCATCACATTGCCCAAAGTCTTTAATTACTTTCATGTTGGTGTGTGTGGTTTAGACTTTTGCGTCCAATAGTCGTCATTTAATTGAATTATTATATGCTATTATATTCATAATTCTACAGTTTTATAAGCTTTATTAACTATTGTATTCATAATTAGTGACAAGATTTCTCAGCCTTAAGCACGAAAATTTTACCTTTCATATTATGTAAAGTCTAATCTCTCTCTTTCTCTCTCTCTCTCTCTCTCTCTCTCTCTCTCTCTCTCTCTCTCTCTCTCTCTTTCTGTGTGTGTGTGTGTGTGTGTGAGTAGGATTGATTTAGGAGTAATTCCAGCATTTTATTCAGAAAGGGATCAGAAGAGTACAGACATATCTTTAAATTACGTGTAATATCATTCCCATTTTTTAGCTGAATTATTAAGGACTCGAGATTTAGGAAAATGACATTTTTACCTATTCACCTTACACTGCTAAGGCACCAATCAGTCCACTGCGATTTCATATTTAGGTGTACAAAATTAGCATTCTTTTTATTGATTGACCATTGTCTATTATCCACCTTTTGGTTATATTCTGTTAAACTACATACTATATGTATATATATATATATAATATATATATATATATATATATATATATATATATATAATATACATCGAGCTACAAATGTCCTTTAATATCTAATTTGCTCCACCTCGGAAGGGCGACAGGTATTTGTAGGCGAGAGACGGCACAAACTTATAGCCTCTTGAGGTGGCGGTGTGGGTTTAAGCTTCACTGTCGTCCTGAATTTGTTTGGTTTCGACGGTTCGTGCCTGGGAGCCGACAAGTCTCTTATCACCTAAAAAATTCCCCTTCGGTTAAGCATATGTGAAAATATATTGATGAGTGCTATCGATGGATTAAGTATAGTTTAAGAGCGGTACTACAGTTGCTTTATCATGTTCTTAACAATAGGGTCCTTATTTTATCGTTAAGGTCTATTTTGTTTTCTGTTAGGACCTCTGTAGTATATTATGTTCGCTTTACTGACAGCCTCCTCTTTATATATGATTAGTAGAGTAACTAGTTCACACGCTGACAAATTGTGTCAAAGTCTTATGCCAGACACCCGTATGAATATATCTTATGCCTTATAAGAAACAGATTGCAGCCAACCATGATCTTTACTGAGACATCATACTAATTTAGGAGGTGAGTAAAAGAAACATCGAAAGTAGGCTTCTTTTGTATGGTGGCAGCGTCATTTTTCTGTTCTTTTGTTATCGAAAACTTTAGGAAAGAACGTTTACTGTCTTTTTTTTCAATCAGATTTCAAATTAATGGAGGGAATTAACGTATTAAGTCTGTTTAAGAAATTCACCGAAATCTCCGTATTTACTGTCCAACATTATAGAATTATCTTCCATTTATATAAGCGAGATCGTATTACCTGGTGTGTTAGACCGTGACGATCAGTTACAGAACAAGAAATATAAAAAATACATTTCTGAGAAAAAACAAAATTTTTTATGAAAAATATATTTTTTTATGAAAAAGAACAGTTTTATTTAATACCATTTTTCGAATGTCTTGGAGTTTCTAGCAAATATCCACAATATCCACAGGATTTCTCACCGGTTGTACTGAGAGATAATATGTTAACTTTCACCATATGATAAAAAAAACTTTATGTCTATGATCTTAAGGTAATTACGAGTGAGAGTATCGCCAGGTGTGGAAATTTCTATTTATTGTAAATCAGTGAATACTGTGTACAAAATAATACTGTAATTCAGTAACGATTAGCTACATTGACAAGTGTAAAAGACCTTCATTGATAAGGTGACCCTATCGAAAGTTTTGATAACTCGATTTCTAGTAGAATGTATTTTTTATATATATAAATAATTCGCATTTGTTTTGACTTCCGTACGATATGGCCTC
>NC_061110.1:84207578-84217578 GCF_015104395.2 Macrobrachium nipponense | reverse complement strand
GCCGTTAGAATAGATTTAAATATGACTCACAAATGACAATGAGTACGAATTTCTCCACTTACGGATGTTTCCCTTGCAGCTAACCTAATGAATACACACATTAGATTACTAATACCTATAAACTCATCTCGGTAATAATCTGATGCATATGACGAAGGCTGTTGACAACTGTTAGAAAAGACAAGGTAGTACTGGGAAAAAGCCATTCCCCAAACTCATTATCAACGTAACTATGAAACGGGGAAATCTTAAGAGGTAGATATTTAAAATTTTTCAAAACTGTAAATTTTTGTAACTGACCATTGAATTAAATTGTTAGAATAATTACAATTCATTTCAAGTGTCATAAATGATAAAAGGTAGGGTATTTATGTGATTTCAATATGAGAAAATATGGAAGAATAACGTCTGTCATCTATAGCAATATGAACTGATTTAGAAAGATTCTCAGTTATAGCCTTCCTTTCTTCTATTATCTAATTTTCAAATACTACTTATATATATATATATATATATATATATATATATATATATATATATATATATATATATATATATGTGTGTGTAGCTATATATATATATATATATATATATATATATATATATATACATACCTATACATGTATTAAGTATCTGACATTTTAACTGTTTTCCTATTGTTACCTTTAAACACAAAAGCCTTCAAGTCTTTATATCCCTTGAAACCGTACACTACCTAAACTGCTGGTCATGTTACCCAAGATGGAAAGGTTATGGCAGCAGTAAAACGCTCATTTTTAGAATACCTTGGCTCTTTTCGATTTGAGTCGGCTAATACAAGGGGACGTAAAAGCTATCATTAAATATTATAACTTATAAAGAATATATAACATTAACCAACAAGTTAAAAACAGCTGTCCTTTGATAAAGATAGTTTTATACGAATAGGGAAAAGTCAAGTATTTGAAATACTAGAGACAGAAAACCAAGTCAACAAAAGTAATGTGATGCCAAGAGTAATCTAAACTGAGTTGACAGTAGATTATTACATAAGATTCTTATTTTAATGTGAAGTATTTGTTTGAAAGCAAACGCATTGATTTGCTCTTGTCCCGCTTATGCTTTGGTTAACCGCCTGATATTTTGCTAAAATGGTAAGAATCGTCCTCTCTCTCTCTCTCTCTCTCTCTCTCTCTCTCTCTCTCTCTCTTGCACGTTTTCTTTTTTTGTTCCTTTATGATTCAGTTACTGTTTGGCATTTTGTAAACACCAGCATCTGCTTATTGATTAATTAAGTGTACACCAATGAGTGAAGTAGGTACTGATGGATGTAGGATTATGACAAATAAATGGAATGTCATATTTGTAGAGGTTTAGTTAGTCTTTGATGTCCTCAACCTTATGTAGCTTTATTTTATCATTAAAGTATAATTCTCGGTTGTTAGTGGGGCCTCTATGGAATATTTTGTTCACATTACTGATAGCCTTCTCGGTAATCTATGTTGAGTAGAGCCAATTGAATCATATGTAGACGAATTGTTTCGAAGTCCTTTTCCATATACCCATGTGAACATATCCTATGTGTTTTTAAGAAATAAGATGCAGCCAACCTGCCAACTATTGCCATTACAAAGACCTTGTAAGTGATACAGACAACGAAAGTAGACCTCCTATATTATATGAAGAGGTTTCTTTTTTCTTATTCAGTTTTCAAATTAATGTTTTGCGTAGCCGATTACTAAAAAGTTTCGTTGTAATCTCCCCACGTATTGTCCCATCATGAAAAGAGCTGCCTACCAGAATGCAAAGATATTTTCCACGTATCTAAGCCAGACCAGGTTAATCAAAGGTTGTTAATTAAAGGGTGTTTATTAAAGGGTGTGACAGACAGTAAGGGTCAATTACAAAAAGTTAAATTGCTGAAGAATTTTGAATACCTGCTGCCTAAAATCTCTAAGTTTCAGTTGTGAGTGATTAGTTTCAGACCATGTCTATTTGCTGTACTTTGGCTTCCCGTGTAGATGTAATACCTTTGCGCCATAATCATTGATTTTCCACCTCGATTTATTAATAGACATTATGTAAACTTTCCTCGAATGCTAACAGTATTCACTTTTTACGATCGCTAAGTAGACGAGTGAGAATATCGGCAGGCGGGGACATTTTTGCTTATTGTACATCTACGTATATGTAATGTATACCAAGTAATATTAAATTTAATAGCGATTAACGACACTGACCAGTGAAGGAGACCTTCACTTGTAAGGAAATACGGAAGATGCGGTGAGTCCATCGGAAGTTTTGATTACTGACAATTTGGATTGGAATAAATTTGTAAATGAATCATAATTCTTTCAGTTTCCGTAATATATGGCCTCCAGTGACGAATGCACCAACCCACTCACTTTCCCAGAGTCGCCCATAAAATGTGGAAACAGAGGCTCTTCAGCACATTCTGCCTCCCAAGTGACCACTGTGAACATAGACAAGCAACGATGAAGTTTCTGGTTTGTACATCGCATGGAATTTAGATGTATTTGCCTGTTGAAGACGTTATTCTTTACTAATCTGATATAAAGATTAAGAAACTTAGAATGACTGTTTTTTTGCTGAAGTAGTCATATATTTCGAATGCAATCGCATAAATTTTGATTTCATGTTTGACTGTTAACATTTGTAAGGTAGAAATACACATGTAAAAGCATGCCAGAACGACAAATGTATAGACACAGAAAAAATTTAATTTCTCTCTCTCTCTCTCTCTCTCTCTCTCTCTCTCTTCTCTCTCTCTCTCTCTCTTTATAATTTAAACTATGCTGTTTTGTTAGGTTAATTACGGTTTGTAATTCACACCTACTTTCTGTACAAACTGAAGTTATTTGGGATATACAGTAACCTAAATTGGATTTCTGGTAATTATAACATAATATGCTATTCACTTTATCATTACTACACCATTTACAAATACATGCATACATTAAAAAGTTACTACTTTGAGTGTTACACTACAATTTTTTGCCATTTTATAAAAGAATGGCGAAATCGATACTGAACTTAGCACATCTATGAAAATGTAATAATTTTACCTGTGTAGCAATTCTTTTCTTATATTCACTGTACGTTATTTAAAACATCTGAATGAATTTCCAGGTAATTGTGCTTTTGGGGTCTGCTTACGCTACTGAGACTGAGAAGAGAGGTGCGCAGCCAAGCTATGGCTCTTATACCCCTCCCTATAGCCATGGCTATGGACATCCTTATGGGGTGCACCCCCATTACAAGAAGTCTGCTGATCCAGAACCAGAGCCTGAGGCTTCCAACCCCTCTGGACACTACCCAATCTACCGTCCTCATGGCCACCACTATGGAAAGAGTACTGATCCAGAACCAGAGCCTGAGGCTTCCTACCCCTCTGGACACCACCCTGTCTACCGTCCTCATGGCCACCACTACGGAAAAAGTGCTGATCCAAAACCAGAGCCTGAGGCTTCCTACCCCTCCGGACACTACCCAGTCTACCGTCCTCATGGCCACCACTATGGAAAGAGTACTGATCCAGAACCAGAGCCTGAGGCTTCCTACCCCTCTGGACACTACCCAGTCTACCGTCCTCATGGCCACCACTATGGAAAGAGGTCTGCTGCGCTGCACCCTTCTGTTGAGCCTTCTTATGACTCTGACGAGTACGGCTATCCTCATCCTGACTACTACTACCCTCCATATTACTATGGTTAAGGAGGAACTTTGCCAATAATATTTTTTAACTATAGATATGGATCGTCCATAGCTTATGTTTCCGGAGTATTCGTATACCCAAAGAAAAACTAAATTATTATGATGATATACATTTGCCTCTTATTCCCTTTCCTCTTATGACCTGAGAAAATATGTCTGTAAGTCATAAAACTGGACACACTTATGAAATGAAACCAGATTTTTAATGAATCAAACGTTTTCCTGGGAAAATATTTTATGCTTTTTAGAAAAAGGTTGATGAAGTTCAACTTTTTGACGTCAGTTTAAACTATTAGACACTCAGTCTGCGGTTGCGTCCTATTATACTTTAAACAGTCTAGACCACGTCGTTCTTCTGAGACATTGCAATTAGCATCTTGACGTCATATTCCTGCTTTGCTGAAGAAACGAGAAACGCTTCGTGAACATAACAGATGCAACAGTTTAGGCAAATCTGTGATTATCCTAACCTCACAATTTGATCAATTTTTTTTTTTATTTAGAAAAATACATTAAAGCAGATTTACACTTATTTCATAGTATTAACATAATTTATATTCTATAAATGTTCACCATACAACATTTACCTTATATTTAATAAAAAATTTCCTTTACCCTATAACCAGATACAATATTTTGTCATTAACATTTAAAATGTTTTTTAATATATATCGTAGGAAATAACTTGTTGATTTTTAACTTACAATTCTCTATTAAAAGTTTTTTCCGAAGATTCCATTTATGTCTAGCTCTTTAGTTGCTTCACGTTGGGTAAAAGTGGTTTAGGCTACGTGCAGGTTTTAATTGTCAGTGGGGAGTAAATTAATGAAATCTGACTTTTTTTAAGTAGTCTGGTAATCTTTCTTATTAACCGCTACTGTCTAATTTTAACGTTTTCTTATCAGGTGGTAACAATATTTCCTTATGCTATGGCCATCCTCTACTACTACCCTCCCTACTACTATTCCTAAAAGGGAACTTTACCACAGATTTCCTTTGAGCCTAACTATGCATTTCCCATTTATGTTGATTCTGGAGTGTTTTATGCACTCAAAAGCAAACTTGCCTCTTATTCCCTTTCCTCGTATAATCGGGAAAAACAAATCTATGACTCACAAAACAGAACACATTTGTGAAATAAGCCCAAATTTTATGAGCAGCAACTGTGTTTCTTGAAAAATATTCATTTGATTTTTTTTTTCTTTAGTTTGAGATCAAGTACTTTTTATGCCAACAATTTTTTTTCCTTAGTAATCCATTGTTTTGAAACTTGTATAAAGCAGATAAACTTGATCTGTGGGTGTGTTCTTTTGCATTGTTCTTTTCAAGCAGTTGTCATTTTGACGACATATTCCATATTTCGTTATTTAAGTTCGAGATCAAGTATTATACCAATAATTTTTCTTGTTAGTGACCCATTGTTCTGAATTTTGTGTAAACCAAAAGAAGCTTGATCTGTTGGTGGGTCCTTTTATATTGTCAGCAATGTAAACCACGTTATTCTGTTCAAGAAGTTCAAAGTCATATATCATAATTCGTTATTTAAGAAAGCAGGAACACCGCGTGAAAAGTGGCAATGGCGCTGTTAAGGAAGAACTATGATTATACTTTACCTCTGTGGTAAAAGTCGACGGAATTAGCAAGCCTCAAATAATATTCCAAGTAAGAAATCACTTTGAGGCTGGTAAAAGAGGTTTAGGCTTTGTGTATTAGCTAATCGTTATCGACACGAATTTGCATATTGTGATATAACTTTTTCTGGCGATCTGAAAGTGTTGCATAATAACCTCGGCAATTAAAATTCTTTCGTTTATATAACAAACAGTAACAAGATTTCTCCCTTTAAAAACAGAATACCTTTCATATTATACATTGCTAATGTTTTTGCACAATCTCTGCCTATATATATGTGTGGTGTATGTGTGTGTGTGTGACTGTGTATAGACAGAGATATTTGGAATAACATTAGCCTTTAGCCTTACATATTATGAACGGAAGTCCGTATATAGTGATAAATCGAGTTCCCAAATATTATAAAAACGGAAGAACAGAAATTGAAATCGGTAACCTGCAAAATTTACAAAAAACTAAAGAGAAGAAAAATAGGCTCTTTTAGAATGTATATACAATTTCAGTTCGATGACGGTTCGCGGTTACGCAAAGCCTAAACCTCTCTTACCAACCTTAAAGTGATGAATGATTTGGGCGGCTTGAAGCTTGCTGATTCAGTCGACTTTTACCGCAGAGGTCAGGATAATCATGCAGCTTCCTGAACGGCGCCATTTGTTATGTTCGCGGGGTTCCCCGGCTGTCTTAAACAATGGAAGAGGATTATTACGTCAAAATGATTACCGCACGAGAATAACGACATGGGTTACGTTGTTTGAACCATAATACGACTCAACCGCAGACCGAGTTTCATCTACTTTAGACTGGCGTCGAAACAATAGACTGTGAAGCAAAGAGAAGAATTGTTGGTACAAAATGTACTTGATCTGAGACGACAAAAAAAAAAAAAAAAAAAAAAAAAATGTTTCCCAAAGAAAAAATGGGTGAGTCACATAAAAATCGCTTTCATTTAAAAGATTGGTATTTTCACAGACAATAAGAGGAAATGGAAGAAGATGGTAAATTATTCTATACTATCAATTTAAATTGTTTTTAGATATTTTTATGTGACTAGAAACCAATTGGTCACCTAGCAACGGGACCTACAGATTATTGTGGGATCCGAACCACATTATATCGAGAATGAACATAAAACACTCCAGAATCATCAGCAATGGAAAATCCGTAGAAATATTTTACGCAATTAATTTGTAAAGTTCCTCCTTAACTGTAGTAATACTATAGTAGATTCACATCAACCGTGCATTTGATGTCTAGGCCAGCCCCTTACGACACTCCTGATTGGCTGATGATAAGCCAATCACAGGGCTGGAAACTCTCAGTCTCTCGAGAGAGTTCCCACAGGCAGATGCATGTTCCGTCTCTCCTGAGGGATACGTTTTTCAAAAGTATCCCTCGGGAGAGGTGGAACATACAGCCTACCCATGTAAACTCTCGAGAGAGACTGAGAGTCTCCAGCCCTGTTATCGGCTTATCAACAGCCAATCAGGAGCGTCGTAAGGGACTGGCCTAGGCATCAAATGCACGTTCGTGTGAATCTACTATAGTAGTGGTAGACAGAATCTACTATAGTAGTGGTAGACAGAATCTACTATAGTAGTGGTAGACGAACGAGGGTAACTATAGTAGCCATAGGAAGGTCCAGCTTAAGTGTTAGGATCGGCAGATCTCTTTCCATACTGGTGGCCATGAGAACGACAGACAGGGCAGCTTCCAGGAGAGTAGGAAGCCTTAGACTCTATAGTTCTGGATCAGAAAACCTCTTTCCATAATGGGGGAGATATAGTAGAGTGAGGCAGAGTTGTTTTTCAAAAGTAACCGTCTGTCTGCAATGAAGATTCTAGAATCCAACTGTCCAGACGGTTGTGTCGCATAAACTGTGTTTCATGAACCTGTTAATTTACTAAGAACACTGTCAGATTACATTAGATAACCTTTTCACAATATATATATATATATATATATATATATATATATCTATATATACATATATATATACATATCATATATATATCATATATATATATATAATATAATATAATAAAATATATAGTATATCTCTATATATATAATATATACATAATATATATATATCTATATATATATATCATGTATATATATATATATCTATTATAAATAATAATATAATATATTATAATCTATATATATATATATACATAATATATGAATATAATATATATAATATATATATATATATAATATATATATAGTACATAATAATATTACTATATGTATATATATTATATAATGTGTGTATATGTGTTGTGGTGTGGGTGTGTGTGTGTGTGTCGTAATGTTGGTGGTGGTGTGTGCATTTTTGTGCGCGCGAGCACGCGCGTGTGTGTGTGCGTATGTAAAGAGAATAAGGCCACGAGAGAAGAGAAACGACGGTGAACATTCAGTAAAGCCAGATCAAATGAATAGTGCTCTTTTTGTGGATATATGTGAAAAATCCCATAGGATTTATTGAACCGATAGCAGTATGAATAAAAGATGTTTAATATATTGCTTCCAACACTAAAATCGGTATTAATACAAGTAATAAAGGAAAAATCATATTAATTTAAGGCTTGTTATTTATACTATTAGTCATAGTTGCTGTTTATAAAACCGCGATTTACTGTTTCCTTAAAAATGCATTAAAGCTAAGGGTATTCATTTTACGTAGTTATTCCTGCAGTATGTATATGTGTTGTTAGTTTGTTTATGTTATATGTATATAATGTATTTCTTTACATTTATGTATATATGTATACATACAAACATATATATATATATATATATATATATATATATATATATATACTTGCATGTATATATATATATATATATATATATATATTATATATATACAGAAAGAGAGAGAGAGAGAGAGAGAGAGAGAGAGAAGAGAGAGAGAGAGAGAGAGAGAGAGAGATTTGTGAAAACAAATTGCATTTGCATATTGTGAAAGATAGAATTTCCAAGGTAAAAAAAAAAAGAAACTCTTGTTACCTATTGTTATGATAACGGAAGGCAATGGAGGTTAGGAAATGTCTAAAAATATGCCTAGAATAGAGTATATTAATTAAATTTCATGAAGATTAGTGGCTGCAAAAACCTAAACAACTTTTACTAACCTTATAGTAATTAAATGCTTCGACAATCTGAACTTAGACTACTAACTCTGTCGGTTTTTACCGCAGTGGCGGAGATAATCGTAGTATCATGAGCACGGATATTTTTTTTATTTTCACAGTGGTCCTTATTGTCTTCAGCAATGAAGGAGGAATATGACGCCAAAATGATTACTTATCTAAGGGAACGGCATGGCTTAGATTCCTTAATCTTCAAAAGGACACGCCTTGTGTTAGAGATTCATTTGGTTGTTGATATTTCGTCTACTCTGGCGTCAAAAAGATGAATTTCATCATGTTATAAAAAGACATTGTTGGCATGAAAAAGTATTTGATTTGAAACAACAAAAATATGCAAAAAGACTTCAGAAGGAACGTAGTTGGTTTAGGTAACTGTTGGTTTTATTTTTAAAAAATTTTAATTTTTTTTATCCATATCCATAATGTATTTTGCTGTATAAATTCAGATCGTACGTCTATACACAAAACACTCCAAAATCAGCACCAATAATAAATACATAGTTATGCTTGAAGGATATCAATGGTAAAGCTTCTCCTTAACCGGAGTAATAGGAAGGATATTGGTAGCCATAGTCATAGGAAGGCTCAGCATGAGGGTAAGGATAGGGATCAGTAGACCTCTTTCCATAATGGCGGCCATGTGATTGGTAGACAGGGTAGTGTCTGGAAGGGTAAGAAGCCTCAGGCTTTGGTTCTGGATCAGCAGACCTCTTATAGTGGGGATGCACCCCATAGGGACGACCATAACCAGAGCCATATGAGGGACGATAAGAGCCATAGCCTGGATCCGCATCTCGCTTCTCAATCTTAGCAGCGTAAGCGGAGGCCGCCAAGAGCACAATTACCTGGAAATTCATTCAGATATTTTAAAGAATATACAGTGAATATAAGAAACAGTTGTTGTTGTTGTTACGTAATGTACTGATCGATGTGCTAAGCTTGGTATCTGGAGTCACTATGTTTTTCTATAAAATGCTAAGAAAATAACTACAGAAGTCTCAAAAGTAGCGAATTCTTACTAGTAATTTGTTATTGCAATGACAACAGTAAGTGACTCATATTGTAAATTACCAGAAATACAATTACGTTTGTGAAATATCACAAATAAAATCATGATTTGTACAGAAAATAGGCGCGAATTACAAAGAGATAGGGAGTGAGAGAGGGGAAATATAAATACATTCCGCTGGTGTTTATTCGTCCTCTGGTATGCTTTTAAATGTATACTTCTGACTTCTGAAGGTTGATATGAAACATGAAATCAAAATTTATACCATTACGTTCGAATTATAAGATGCCTAATCAAACAACAACGATTCTGAGTTTCTTAACATTTATATCGGATAAGTGGAGAACAATATTTCTAACTGACAAATCTACTTAGTTTCTAAGAGATGTACAAACCAGAAACTTCATTGTTGCTCGTCTGTTTGCCGATAGCCACTTGGAGGCAGAATGTGCTTGAAGTGTCTGTGCTTCCCGATCTTATAGGCCACACT